>NC_140559.1:19757074-19972074 GCF_057381845.1 Rhamphochromis longiceps | reverse complement strand
AGCCGCAGCTTGAACCGGCAACCTTCCGATTACAAGGCGAACTCCCAACTCTTGAGCCACGATCGCCCCGGTAGGTAAATGACAACATTCAATCAGCATCCCCTGCTAAAGACAATCATATGACAACAACAACACGCTCGTGCTGTATGTCTTGTAAACCGCACACGCTCAGATGTGCACCAGGGTGTGAGGACCCGCTCATCACTGCAGCTTTAATATAAAATGTGTTTCTTACGTTTTGTGTTGTTTCTTTCAGTTTATTTTAACATTATCTTATGTAACAGGATTTAAATCATTTATAAAATGTATAAACCCCCCAAAAATGATCTTAAATGCTTTTTTCAATTCTTACTTTAGATTAGAAAAATTTGATTTAATACAAACTAAGAACTGTTTAAAGAAATGAGTTACTGACACAAGAACCCCCCTCCCACCCCCTCACGTGCTGGTTCTTCTGTTGAAAGTCCTGGGGAGGTACATGAACTTCAAATCACATGCAATCACATTTTAATGTCAGTTTGTTAGTTACATACTGTAGTTGAAGAATGTAAGCATTGTGGTTGACCATCAGATTTTCACGTAGATAAGATTTATGATATATTTTGTATCAGACGTAAAAGAAACATGTCAGAAATGTGCGCTGGATATTTGTAATTATATCTAAAGATCCGCGACTACAACTGATCAACTCAGTCATATGTTCATAAATGTGAAGTTTATTAGACACAAAAAGCTCGCGTTAACGTACCGAGTGAGAGTCGTCCTGGTTTTCATTCGTTCCTGTTTGTTGTCAGGCCCTCAGGCAACACTGCATTAAAAGCTGGTTGTGTGGTGCTAATAAGGATATAATCGATATAAATCAAATATAATTTGCGATGGAAATGAAATGATGAGTGTCTTGATAAACAAGTCTCCGGAAAGGAGTTTGACGTTCAGAGCAAACACACAGTTCAAGCCTTGGGGCTCAACCCTGAAACACTTCAGTTACTCTGACTCCACCTCTGTCAGAAACAAGTCAGAGCAACCCTCAACCAACCCCCACCACCTCACATGCACACCTTGTAAAACACTCAGTTACTTTCACTTTATTAATAACATGTTGTCAGCTTTTAATCTCTGGCATTCTCAAACAATCGAACCATCGTTGGACATCTGTGTGAAATGTAACGTCTGCGTCTCTCTGCTGGACTTTACTGTCTGTCTGCCTCCTGCTCGTCTCTGCAGGTGAGAATAAACTCTTTTTGAATCAAACAGGATTTCCTGAAGAGTTCTGTAAACATTCAGGATGTAAATGAGCTCTGAAACTGTTTAAAGTCACTCCGTATGAGTGCAAAATGTCTGGAATAGAGATGTCCACTGGGCTTTATTGCTGTATTTCTGTGTGTATGTGGGAACATATTTATTTCGTAGATGCTTAGATTCATTATATTGCATTAGTCTGATGGCAAATCAATGCAGCTAAATTGAGTTCTAATGCTCAATAACTGGTGTATATTCGGAGTTACAATAAAATAGTTGTTCTGTCCGATTCTATGACCTGACCCTATTCTGCTGAAGCTGAATTAGAAGTGATCTGTTCCAAGGAGAAGATTCAGATTTGTCGTAACCATCAGATGACTTTGTTCCAGAAAGAGAGCCAATGAAAACTCTCTCTGCTGCACTGAGTTTTCATCTGACTCCTGTTGCAAGTTTTTCAACTTTGTCATAAGAGCAAAACGTCAAAGCTCGCATTGGATCTTTACGCCTTTACATAAGTTGGTGTAAATCTGGAACAAATAATTCTTGTATTAGAGCTGGACTCAATGTAAGAGCCGAGGCAGCTCTTCTTCTTTTATTAACTGTGGATAATAAGGAACTGTCAGGCTCTTAGTCTGTTACCTTACACTTATGTTATACACAGCAGGCAGGCTTTAATTTAAAAAAAAAACAAACAGCCTGTGTGACACTTCAACAAAACCAACCAGGAAATATTTGTTAACCTAACAAATGCTATCATACAAGCTTCTGAATACAGGCTACAGATGTAAGAGTTATTGAACTGAATTGAACTGTGTTCACACAACGAAGTGCAGTGATTCAATTAAATTAAATTGAAGTGAATTGAATTTATTGATTGTGCTAATGATTTAATGTTTGATATTGTCAAGTAAAAGACACTAAAATTAAATGCATCTGAGGAACTTTTCAGTAGCCTGAACACATATCTGTAAATGTAAATTTTGAGCCCAGGCATCTGAAACCTTGATCATAACAGAGTTTGGTGCAGGAGTTTAGCTTAATCCAGCATCTGGTAAAGTTTAAGCTGGTTATAGAAAAGTGCTGAATGTTAGTGAAAACACAAATGTCATCCATATTCAGATGGACGTGCTGCTCTTCTTCAGTGAGATTCGCTCACTGAACTCAATGTGGATCATATTTTGTCAGACACCCAGCTGATGGTAAACCTCCTCGTACTCTGGTCCCGTTCAGCAGAGCTCAGCAGTCTCTGTCTGACTGGCTGCTGCTGCAGTTACTTTAACCTCTCTGCTCTGTTTCAGACCAGAAAATCATCACAGCGGAGCCGGGACAGACCGTCATTCTGCCATGTCGAGCTCCAAACAACGACATCATCGGTGTAGAGTGGAGCAGACCGGACCTGCAACCAGAGCAGGTTTTTCTTCACCACGATAAGACGTTTGATCCAGTAAACGAGCGTCCGTATTTTGACAACCGGATGGATCTGCAGGACAGACAGATGGAGGACGGAGATGCGTCTTTGGTCCTGCAGAAAGTGACGGCTGCTGACACTGGAGTGTACGAGTGTCACGTCTTCATGAGAGGAACAGACCCCAGGAAGAGAACTAATCCAGACGGTGACCCCATCTGCATCATCCAGCTGAGGGTCGATGATGCAGAAAACGAAATAAAAGTTTAAATAATTATTACGTAGCTTTAATTGTTTCCTCTTTTTAGCCCTTTTTATTTAAAGTTCCTAATCAGCAGCTGTATTTTGATCATATAACAGCTTTACCATCTGCTTCAAATAACTGAAAACACTAATTTAATCTCTTCAGTCAGTTCCTGGGCAGTGAGACGTTCCCCAAATCCTTAAAGTTACACTGTGATCTGTTTTTAAATTTAGAAGAAGGTTTGCTGGATAGTTTTGTGACAGAAGCAATGATAGGAAAATATTTCATCATAAAACTGTTGGTGAGGTGAAGCTGAACTTTGAATCAAGGTCTGTTTTAACATCTTTGTTAAAGAAGATAAACATACCGGTTGGGTCTTACTGGAATCTGAGCTGCATCTGTTTTTCTACAGGAAATATGTCGGAAATGACTGACATGTGATAATAATATATAAGTATCAGCCTGAGGCTGCAGCTCGACTGCTGTTTGTCTCTGTGTAGTCTTCACTCTGTGTCGCCTGGAGCTGAAGTCAAGTGCTTTTTAGGTTTCTTTAGAGCTAGATCAGCAGGTTTGCAAGTAGACCTATAGGTTAACATGATCACCTGCTGCAAACACTGATAAGAACTGAGGCGTTCTCATCACAGAAACATCATTTTAATAGCTAAATGACCAGCTAACATCTATTATTTACTGACTGCCAAAGTACAGAGTCGGACATAAACAGGACGATGGAAGTGAAACTAGTCCCAGCGTGTTATTTAATGACATTCAGAATATGCTTGTTGACATCAGGAGTAATGAGAAGTTATGTCAACTCAAAGCTGCTGAACCGCATTCCCTTAACATATCGACACGGTTGCTGTATGTATACAGCTGTGGCAGTTGTATTTATGTTTCATGTTATGTTTTTCAATAATATACACTCCTGTTCCTCCTGTCAGTCAAATTTCTGGGATATTAAACCCAAACTGAGAGCAGATACAAACATATTAATGAATGGTGGTCCTGTTTGTAAGAGCAAGCTCACAGAGTGAACATGACCTCTGACCTCCTGACGGCCTCAAAACTCCAGCTCATTTGTCTTAAGTTCATTTGTTGAAACTGATTCACTTTTTTTTTTAACAAATCTATTACTTTTTAAGAAAATTCAGTCAAACACATGAATGGTCAGTGGTAAAGGCTTGATTATACTCCACAGACAGTGTCTGAGTGCTCATTCTGCACATGTGCACTAAAAGAGCATTTTCACTGGTTCACTGAAGTCAAATAGAGGCTCTGTGAAACTCAGTGTATTATTGTAGGGTCCACCTTTCAATAAAAAGCACCTTAAAGCGACTGTTGTTGTGATTTGGCACTATATAAATAAAACTGAATTGAAGATGTGACCCTGTGAATGACTCCCCATCTAAACAAGAGGGCCTTATACTAAAACAGATACAGAGTAGGTGTCCTCCTATAGTATAAATCAGTAAGAGAAGGTATGACCTCTCTCGTGACCTTAAGATGTGTGTGCATGCCAGAGCACGCTGGAAGGCACACAGAGTCTTTGCAGACTGCTAAGGATCAGATCTCTATCAGTATGCAATCGATTATAAAGCTCTAAGCATATATAAGTAATATAAATATAATATAAACAATATAAACCTCACACTGATTTTGCTGCTCTCCTGTAGATGAAGACTGTTTGTTTGTTTGCTTGTAGTTTGGTTTCGCAGAGAAAACATGATTGCAGACTAAAGGCCAGCACTTTGTGTTCTTACTCACATTTGAAAGGTCATAAAATGGTTAAAGAAGTCTCAATTATTTGCACAGCCCATTGTTATAATAATCAATAATAAATGAGTTATTGCTAATTTTACAATGAACTGATCCTTTTAGACATATTCACCATGTAATGCACCAGTGTCATCAATAGATGGGAGCAGACTTTAAATGCTTCGCAGTTTTCAGACTCTGGAGTTTCTGCTGAGCAGCAACGAGATGTAACTCACACTGACTCACACTTTCATTCTGCTGAAGTTTGTCAGACACAACGAGCTCTCAGCTCTCTGCTTTCATCTTAAAGTACTGAGTGAGACCTTACAAACGTCTCCTCAGACAAAGAACATTTAAAATACAAAGAAAATATTGATTTATTATATCTTTTTATAATATTTTTGTTTTACATTTTAAATGTATTTGTTAGTTTGTTTTATCAGTAGAACCTTTTAAAAGAAACACAAAGAAAGACCAGAAGCTTGGTTGCAGTTGTTGGTCTGGTGGCTCACGTCTCAGATCTGTGGCGGCAGAAACTGTAAACAAACAAACACCAAAGAGAAAAATAAGCAGCTGTGCACACAACCAAAACTGTCCCTCAGAAACTACAAACATATTTAGAATTATCATTATCAGAGGGTTTGAACAAATAAACAATGGCCTTTATTTCAAAACACACTTCACTGGACAATGTCAAAGAATATAACTCAGATCTTCCTCCAGAATTTTCACAATAAACGTTTGGCAACCAAACTCTCATGTATATGCTTTTAATGTGAAAGACACCCAATAGGAAGTCCCAAAAAGTTGATTCTGTTCATCTGGACGTTTTCAATGGGAGAAATGTTTCGTCACTCATCCAAGTGACTTCTTCAGTCTCAGCTGACTGCAGGTTGCCCAGTACATGCATGATGACTGAAAATAGCACCACTGAATGAACAATGGGATGTGAGGTTCTGTGTTTTATATAATGTCCCCACTTTTATTTTTAGCTGCCCATCCAAACACAGCAGACTAGGCCCCCTGCTCATGTTGCTGATACGCTTCCTGATCAATTTAAAGGAACAGTTCAACCTTTTAGGAAACAGATTTATCTTCTTTTTACTAAATGAAAATCAGCTGTACCTCTGGGTCTGTTTTCTCAGATGTCTTATGTTCTCACTGCAGCTGGATCAAGGGTAGATGCAGGGTTAGAGGTGGATGTAGGTGGAGGTGTGG
The DNA here is from genome assembly GCF_057381845.1 of Rhamphochromis longiceps. NCBI lineage: Eukaryota > Metazoa > Chordata > Actinopteri > Cichliformes > Cichlidae > Rhamphochromis > Rhamphochromis longiceps. Next base: position 19,966,213 of record NC_140559.1, on the reverse strand, counting down.
TGGTGTGTTCCCCTAAAATAAAGCAAACACAGTCATTAAGTTGTCGTCACATTGTGAATGTTGAAAGCTGCAGAAACACAGACAGGTGAGTGTGTCACCTGTGACAGTGATCCAGCTGGATGGAGACTCTCCATGACCGCTGATGTCACACTTGTAGAGGCCTTCATCAGACCTGGAAACATGCTGGATGGTCATGTGACCTGTAGGCTGCTTCCTGATGAGGGAGCCATCTTTATAGAAAGCAGCTGGGAGGTTGGAGGGAGTGGTCTTTGTTTTACAGAGCAGAGTGACGTCATCTCCCTCCATCACAGGGAGGACAGGACTCTGCAGGATCACTGATCCACCTCAACACAGAGACAAACTACAGCATTTCATCCATTTACACACAGCTTCATCAACACTAACTCCACACACTCAGCTTACCAGTGACTGTCAGGTTAACCATGTTACTGATGGGACCCTCTCTGGACTCACACCAGTAAACTCCACTGTCCAGTAGGAAAACAGTGGTGTTACATGAAGAACCATTTACTTCTCCCCACACATCTCCACACTGAGTCCTCTGTTGTTTGCTTGTGTTTCTCCTCAGAGTCCATCCAGCAGAGCTGTCGTCCTCCTCACAGCTCAGAGACACAAAGTCATATTCAAAGAACTGAGAGCTGCTGGGACTCACAGTCAGACGAGCTGTGAGGGTTAAAATGAAAATGATCCACACGGAAAAGTGAACAACTCATTTGTTTGATACTGTTTTGTGTTCTGTTTCTTAGTTGCATTTATTCTAAAATCACCTTGTAAAGAAGCGCCCAGGGAGCAGAGGAGAAAGCAGAAAAGCCACATTTCTGGAACAGGAGCTCTGACAGCTGATCTGCTGCTGCTGGCTCTGTAAAATCAATGTAGACAAAATCTGGATTTGTCTTTACTGTGACAGTCAAAGGTGTGTGGGAGGTGCCACTTCAATAGGAACACCTCTTTAACCCAGTGAACTCAAACACAGGCCTGAGGTCTGCTGCTAAGTCAATAACAGGATCCTGCTTTTTTTCAGTGCAGCAGGAGGTGAAAACAGGTTGACGGGATGTGATGTAATGTGAGTGGTGGTGATGTCAGCAACAGTAAGGTTTTTACATGCACAATTTAACAACCATAGTACAGAAACCCTGAGCACACATCAGAAACCGTCCTCATCAGTCTGAGTAAATGCTGTGAAAGCTCCATCAAAGAAGCACCAACAAGCTCAGCAGCAGCAGCTTCTACATAAAACCACAGATTATAAACATCCACCAACTTTCTGCTGAGGAGGAAGACGCTCCGACCTGAAACCACAGAGCTGCGTCTTCATGCTTCGTGTCTCCAGCTGAAAATTTAACTCATATTTTCTGTCCTTTGTTGGGGTTTGGTGACTCCCCCTGAAACCTTTATCATGCTTGCATCTTCTAAAACCAATAAATTAATTAATTAATTCAGAGCATGTGAGCTAAAGTTTGAGAAAAGCCAAGCCTCTCTATGAAATCTGACATCTGATGTTAAACAGGTTTTATGGGTAACGCTCATGTTTTCTGTGTTAACACAACATGAGAGGACTTTAATTTGATCTATGTGAGGTGAAATGTGGGTCAGGTTCCCTGCTGTCAGATGAAACCCAGCTCAGTGTGAACTGTGCTGTCATTGCTCTAAAAATCTTTGTGTCTCTGAAACGCTGAGCCTGCACACAGAAGTGCATCTAGACTTCACAGACAGCTGAGCATCATGCATTCACACAGCCAGGACTGAAACTGTTTGTTCCTTCCTTCTTATTGAAATATTCCACGTATAACCTTCATGTTCATCTCAGCTGTAAGTGGAAAAGCTTCATGACACTCACGATAAAATATTTTCTGTAAACACAATCATGTGGTGTCAGTCTGAGCTGCCTGGACTCAGTTCTACTTTTATTTAAAAGAAGAGAAGTGTCTCCTCTCTCTTGATCTGCGGTCTACGCTGTGTGTTTAAGTCTTTGTGCAGAATCCGTGTTCCTGCTCTCATTTACTGTCTTAGCTGTTTGGTGGTTGTTGAAATTTTGTGAGATTTCACCAGAGATTCTGGCATTTCGGGCAAAATACATTTATATTAAAAAGTCGATTCAGGATTTTAATGAATCGATTTTACGTTATCCAAGCCAGAATCGATTTTAATGGATAAATCGATTATAAAAACCCACCCCTTTCTGGATGAGATGACAGTCGTATGTTCCAGCATCATTAATCGTCACATCCTTCAGAATCAAAGACACGTCTCCATCCTTCATCTGTCTGTCCTGCAGATCCACCCGGTTCTTAAAAGATGGATGCTGCTCATCTATTTCAAATCGCTCATCATTGTACAAAAGCACATATTTATCTCCCAGGTCAGCTCTGCTCCACTCTACTACAATGATGATGTTGTTGTTTGGAGCTCGACATGGCAGAATGACGTCCTGTCCAGACTCAGCTGTGATGTGTTTCTGGTCTGAAAGAGGAAACAACACAGAGCAGAGAGGTTAAAGGTCAAAGTACAACTGATGACTTCACAGTCAGGAGCTACAGACAGACCACATACATTTAAATTAACAAATGTAAGAATGCGATCTAATGAAGCTTTTTAAAGAAACCACCTTATCTTCTTAGAAATAATCAACATAAATATTTTTTTAGTGTGTAGTTTAGTTTGATCCTGCTGTAAAGGAAGTGTGTATTAGGAATGAATAAGCATGCAGCAATCATGCTATGAACAAATATTAAACTATCTTTTTGCTTTACTCTTGCTGCCTCGTCCGTACAGATGAATGTGTTTAACTATGATTTAAACTATGGTGGCTGTAGCTCAGGTGGCAGAGCAGGTCAGCCACTAATCAGAAGGTCGGTGGTTCGATCCCAGGCTGCCTCCTGCCTGCATGCCAAATATCCTTGGGCAAGATACTAACCCCATGTTTGCCTACTGGTGGTGGTCAGAGGGCCCGGTGGCGCCAGTGTCTGGCAGCCTCGCCTCTGTCAGTGCGCCCCAAGGCATCGCCAGTGTGTGAATGACTGAATGTAGTGTAAAGCGCTTTGGGGTCCTTAGGGACTAGTAAAGCGCTATACAAATGCAGGCCATTTAAATATAAAAGATTTAGTTGAGTTCTAATTCAGCTTGAGCTCTTCATCTGTGCTGAGAACAGGAAAATCACATCACGTACAGACTCACTGTCATCATGGACATGAACACACGTCTGAGTAATTTCATTTTACTTTGTCATTCAGAGAATCCTGTTTGATTCAAAACAAGCTCAGTCTCACCTGCAGAGACAAACAGGAAGCAGAGAGACAGTGAAGTCCAGCAGAGAGACACAGAAGTTACAGCAGACATTTCTGCTTCATGCACACTTAGATTTTTAGAAATGTCCAAAGGACGGTGATATTTTCCAAAAAGAGCAGAAGACTTCAGTTTCAAACCTCATGAGATTAAATTGGAACATGACGCTGTGGTAACAGGTTTGTTTGTTTTCAGAGGGAGGGAGGTGGAAGGGTTGAACTCGGATATCAAACATTTATCTATCTCATCCTCTTAATGTTTTTGGTGGTGGATGATAAAGCAAATGTGAACATTTACATTACTGACACCTGAGCAAAATTGAGTATTTTGGTCTAAATAACCCAACATGGGATGTCCACATATGTGGACGCCAGGTCCTAGGAGGTTAAAAAAAACAGATCACTGACCAGCAGATCTTTGACAAAAAACCCTGTACCCAGACGACCTTTCAAAGTGCAGACTGGCGCCACACGATCAGACATTTGACCATGAGGACAGTTTGTGTTCGCAGTGAAAGATCCAATCACAACTGTCAGGAAACTTTCCACTGACGGCTGAAATGAACATGAAGTTGTTTCAGGAATATTGAATCACATTAACAGTTCAAACCTTCACTATAGATGATGTTCAGCTCTCTGTGAAGTTTGGGGTGTTTAATGAGTGCACTCCTCAGTCTGAGCTGACTGTCATCTGGTAGCAGGAAAACTGTCCCAAATTAATAATTTCATTGAAAATGTGCCCAAATTAACTACAATTTTAAATCCATTGTTATAGAGTCAATTCAGAAACAATTAATTCAATTCAATTTAATTTATATAGCGCCAAATCTAGTGAGGAGGTGAAATTATTAACAAGATAATCGACCTCTGTTGGGGTAGCGTTCAGGCAGCTGCTCTGCTCTGTGTTGGTACAGGGCATTGAAGATGATAACAGTGGGTGGATTATATTCTTAAGCTTAGTTACAGCGCTTTCAGAAAGACATCTACTTTGATAAAGTCTACTCTCCACCGCTGTGTAATCAATTATTGTAAAAGTAAATGTTATCAGGAAATGATCAGACAGGAGAGGGTTTTCAGGAAACACTGTTAAATGTTCAGTTTCTATGCCATATGTTAAAACAAGATCTAGAGTGTGATTAAAGTGGTGGGTGGGTTCTTTTACATTTTGAGAGAAGCCAATTGAGTCTAATAACAGATTAAATGCCATGTTGAGGCTGTCATTTTTAGCATCTACATGGATGTTAAAATCACCCACAATAATTATTTTATCTGAGCTCAGAACTAAATTAGGTATAAAGTCTGAGAAATCAGACAGAAACTCTGTGTAAGGCCCAGGTGGACGATAGATGATAACAAGTAAGACTGGTTTCTGAGTTTCACAGCTGGGGTGGACGAGGCTAAGCATCAGGCTTTCAAATGAATTAAAAGTCTGTCTTGGTCTTTCATTAATTAATAAGCTGGTGTGAAAAATTGCTGCCTCACCGCCCCCTCGGCCTGTGCTTCGAGATTTCTGGTAGTTAGAATGACTCGGGGGTAGGGCTGTGCGATATGACCAAAATCTCATATCCCGATATAAGACATGTATCGTCCCGATAACGATATAAATCACAAAATTTAACATTTTCTGTAAATTCTGTGAATCTCGGGCAGCTCGACTTGCGGGAAGTGTTTCCAGCTTGGCGTCGCGTACCTGGAGTCCAGTGTTTTAACTGATGCATGAAACTACACATTTTTAGACATTAGTTGTAACGGCCGCCGTTTTCTTTGTGAGTATTTATTACACGGCGTGCTGCGGGGAAAAGCCTGTTCTAACATTTGAGTCTAAGGTTTATTTTTTAGCACCTGGCAGCTTTTTTTTGCTTCTCATCCATAAACAATCTGCATACTCTTTCACGTAATTCAGTTTATTTTGAAAAGTCTCAACAGGATCTTGAGCTTTATTATGAAAGGCTTATGTGGAAAATAAACAAGCGGACACGTGATGGTTTTACCGTCATTGTTGCTAACGACAACGCATAGAAACAGTCGCCTCTCCGTCCGTAGTTTGGTTATATTAAATATAAGAGAAAGAGAGAACCTTAAGAAATTAAGGTTCTCTCTTCATTTGTATTCTCTTCATTTCAAATACAGATGGTCACTACAGTGACCATCTGTATTTGAGGACAACATGGGGCTAAACATGTCTCTCCTGGTCTGATTGGGGAGGGGACCAGAGAAAACTAGAGAGTCCGACATTGTTTTGGCAAAGTTACACCGATTCAATATTGATTTTAGTGACCTCCGATTGGCGTAACCGGGTGTCATTACTGCCGACGTGAATTATGATTTTACTGAATTTACATTTACCCTTAGCCAGCATTTTTAATTTTCCTTCAATGTCGCCTGCTCTAGCCCCTGGAAGACAATTGACTATGGTTGCCGGTGTCTCTAGCTTCACATGTCTGAGAACAGAATCACCAATTACCAAGGTTATTATCGTTAACGAAAACTAACGAAATAACGAAAACTAGAAGTGAAAAAACATTTTCGTTAACGGAAATAAAATAAAAAAACAAAAAAAGGAAAACTAACTAAAACTGAAACGAGTGTTCACAAAACTAACCAAAATTAACTGCATTTATAGCAAAAATGTGTTTAGTTTTCATTGATGTGTGCGTGTCATACAATAGTCAAGGGTGAAAATGAAGTTTAGTTTCCAGATTTTTTCTTGCTGTGTCTCATTATGCCAGCAGGTGGCAGTACGTTAGTCGAGTCGTCTGTGTTGCTGCTCCGTCCACGCGCAGAATCATGTCAGGAAAAGTCGGGAGAAAGCGGCAGAGTTCAATTTGGGATTACTTTGAATATGACTGTGTTTTGGATGAAGCAAGTGTCTTGTAGTGGAAAGAGACAAATTATAAGGGACATTTCTAAAGGGAAGAAAATTCCACAAACCTTAAAGCGCACTTGAAAAGTTCACACAAGAAGGCTAACCTAGCTTACCTTGAGAAGGGAGCACACTCAACCCTCATCCCCAGAAACAGAAGCTAACCCCACGCAAGGCAGCGTGATGCATCCCGAGACAACAGGACGGGGATATCTACACAACTGTGTGAGTCAATTGCCTTCAAAAAGTTTATCAATTCACTTGAACCAAAATTACGAACACCCGGTGCTGCAAGAGTTAATAGTCTCATTGGGGCCAAGATATACATTTTATAGTTGCTTGGTATCAATGGTTGTTCATCTGCCCTAATTTATTTATTTATTTGAAGAACCCATAGGTGGGAATGTGAGTTGTCTGTCTCTGCGTGTTAGCCCTGCGACAGACAGGCGACCTGTCCAGGGTGCAGGGTATGGTAGCTGGAATAGCAACATACCCAAGGATAAGCAGAAGAGCATGACTGATATGATGAAACTGGGATTTTGTTGCACTTAATTATTGCAAACACAGCTAAAACTATAACTGAAACTAATCAAAACTAAACTGAATCTAAGGATTTTCAAAAAATAAAAACTAAACTAAACTAGCAAACAATTGGTAAAAACTAATCAAAACTGATATAAAATTGAAAATCTGAAGTCAAAACTAAATAAAAATAAAAACTAATAAAAGTTGCAAAACTGCCGCCCTCTTTCCCCAGCTGCTTGGGGTCTGCCGGGGAACAGCTAGCAGTGCCTACGCTATCTTCGGCTGCACCAGCTGGGGCCTGGCTAGCTACGGGTGAATGAAGGGTGCGAAGCCGAGTCTCCAATTCAGTAATCCTGGCCTCCAGAGCTGCAAATATGCTACATTTGTTACAGGTATCATTACTGCTAAAGGAGGCTGAGGAGTAACTAAACATCTGACAGGAAAGTGCAGGAGGGAGAGGTGAAGTACCCATGGTGCTAGCGAGTCTTTTCCCTGTGATGGAGGGAGATGACGTCACTCTGCTCTGTAAAACAAAGACCACTCCCTCCAACCTCCCAGCTGCTTTCTATAAAGATGGCTCCCTCATCAGGAAGCAGCCTACAGGTCACATGACCATCCAGCATGTTTCCAGGTCTGATGAAGGCCTCTACAAGTGTGACATCAGCGGTCATGGAGAGTCTCCATCCAGCTGGATCACTGTCACAGGTGACACACTCACCTGTCTGTGTTTCTGCAGCTTTCAACATTCACAATGTGACGACAACTTAATGACTGTGTTTGCTTTATTTAGGGGAACACACCACCACACCTCCACCTACATCCACCTCTCCTCCTGGTTCCTATCTTCTTCCTGCATTGTCATTTGTTGGATCAGGCTGTGTTGTGGTTCTACTGGTGTTACTGGTTCTGCTGGTGAGACGATGTGTTCACAGAAAGCCTGATGGTGAGACTCAGACTTCCTGATCTTTCATGTCTGAGATTTTTAGTAGAATAAGTTCTCTTTCTTTATGAACACAGTTGGAGATGGACCGATCCGATATTACATATCGGTATCGGTCCGATACTGACCTAAATTACTGGATCGGATATCGGCGAGAAATAAAAAATGTAATCCGATCCATTAAATATCAAAAAAGCACCTCACAAAACTTACTACATGGCGTAACTCGGCTCATAACCGTAGCACGTCGGAGCAGTATGCGTCACATGATAGAGCGGCTGCATGTATTTGTAGCCTGGCTACCAAACCAGTATTTCATCTCCGAGGAAGCGGAGTAAAGCAAGTGTGTAAGTTCATCTCTGAATGTTTGTAAAGCATTCCCGCGTTAAGCTTAACAACCGATGTATGGAGCGACTGCCTCTCCTGCTGCTACTTCAATCATGAAACTGCTTAATGATCAGCTGATCGGCTTTTCTGTCGCGAGTCCGTCTCTCTTCTTTGTTTTTGGCCCACTTTGCACCAGAAAGAGGAAACCAGCGGCTGAACAACAGCAGCACGTTTAAGCTTGATAAGCTGTTGTTACAATTTATTTAATATTACTTTCTACACCAGGATTTTTTTCTACGCAGCTGACGGCTGGTAACTGTGCAGGGGCGGATCTAGCAAAGTTTAGCCAGGGGGGCCGATAGGGCATGAACAGGGAAAAGGGGGCACAAAGACATACTTTTCTTTCTTATTCTCATTTAAAATGTCTATCTTTTAATTATTTAATAATTATCTGAATCTTACACCCAAAGTTTTCATCTGATGTAAAATGTATAGAAGTCCATTACTGTATATATTAACTATTAAGTCTAATATACCCTAGTAAGCTATAGTACTTTTTCCTTTGCGAAGGTACCACCTGTGCAGTCGGCAATTCTGTAGAAGAAAGATGTTGAATCTATTTAATTATTCTTGAAAAATAATTTATTTCTGTGCATTTTTTTTTACCCTGCATCAAATTAAAGTTGATTACATCGATTAAGCATCATGAGGAAGAGGGTGGTTCCCTATTTTCTTTTGCTGGGAGTTTGCAACCCTATTAGTTAGGTTGCTTAATATTTCTGCTAAGTACTCTCTAAAATACCAGAATAGGAAGGATTGAGTAGGTTTAAGTTTATTAGATTGATCAGTGTTGCTGAACTATGAAATATTTTGGGTCCAGTGTGTTTTTTTACACACAGGTATAACAGAATAGCTTTAGTGTTGTTGTTTATTTAAACTTGAGTATGAACTTATACAAAATGCAGCAATATATTAAAAAAAAACAGTTTTATTGATTAAAAAACACTATATCGGATTCATATCGGTATCGGCAGATATCCAAATTTCTGATATCGGTATCGGACATAAAAAAGTGGTATCGTGCCATCTCTAATCACAGTAACACCTTTCTTAAATGTAATCTCTGTTTAGATATTTAATTTATATCATTGTTCATTCATTAAACATGTTTGTAGTTGTTACAGTAAAAAATATAACGTTTTCTACTCTGATTTAATGTTTTTTGTCTGATTTTACATCAATTGTGTTAATACAGTATGTCAACATGAAGACATAAGTGTAAATTCAGACACGTGAGGTTGTGCTGAAAAGGATGATACCAAACAAGGCAAGGTAAATAGTTTAAAGGTGAAATGTGGAGGGAAAATCAAAAGTAGTTAAAAATTGCCAAATATACCCTGGACCCCAGAGGGTTAAATGTTTTTTAAAGTAACGCAATGGTTACTTTTCAAGCAATTAATTACTTTTAGAATATTGTAACTCAGTTACTAACTAAGTTACTTTTTTGAAGAAGTAACTAGTAACTATAATTAATTACTTTTTCAAAGTAACTTGCCCAACACTGCTGACCACAACAGAGATACAACAATATCACATTAATTAGTAGGGTTCCAAACAGGTTAGGATCGCCCCTGAATATAGGTTACTTTTGCAGCTTTTGAATCATTGTTCAAAACTGAAGGTCACACATCATTTCACAAGACTTGTGAATTTCAAAACACATCAGAAAACACACATCTTAAGAAGAAGAGAGGGTGTCTGTCTCCTAAATCCAAGCTGGGCCTAAAAGCTAAAAGCTCAAACTTATGATCCCTGGGTTTTGGACCCTACTTCTGAGTTTTTGTGTGTTGACCTTCTGGGTTGTGAAAATGTTTTATGTTTAGGTTTTGTTCCTTGTCTCTTTGGTGAACACGGTTTTCAGCTTCTTGTCTTGTCATTTGTTAGTATCATTCCTGTAGCCTGATTTTTATTTTTTTTTTGTTACTGTATATCCTAATGCTGCAGCGTCTGTATTCCTGGGCTGGCCAATATTTAGTTTCCAGATTAATCAGTTATTGTGTTATAGTTTGTATAGGTTATACGTTTGTTAAAGTTTATTTTATACACACAATTATTTGATATTTTCGTATTTTCCATTTTTTCTTCTCGTTGCAGAATGAGAAATTAACCCAGCCATTTCTATAGTGAGAGGAGACAGAATACATGTGTGAAGGAGCAGAAGGTATGACAGAGAAAATGCAACGGGTAGAGGTAGTGATGGTAGATCAGTGTAAATGCATGAAGTGAACCATACAGTGAACCATACAGAGCAAGAAAGTCCAAAAGAGAGGTGAAGTGACAGTGAAGTGACACCCTCTCTTCATTTAAGATGTGTGTTTTCTGATGTGTTTTGAAATTCACAGGTCTTGTGAAATACACTCAACAAAAATATAAACGCAACACCTTTGTTACTGCTCCCATTCCCCATGGGCTGGACGTAGAGACCTAAAATTCATTCCAGATACACAATATAACCATCCCTCCCAAACAGTGGTCACAAATCAGTCCAAATGTGTGGTAGTGGGCACATCTGCTATATTGAGATAATCCATCCCACCTCACAGGTGTGCCACATCAGGATGCTGATCTGACATCATGAGTAGTGCACAGGTGTACCTCAGACTGCCCACAACAAAAGGCCACCCTCACATTCTGTCTCTCACAGTTGAAGTGTACCTCTGGTGCAAATTACTGACCTCTGTCATCATTTTAAGTGGGGGAACTTGCACAATCGGTGGCTGACTAAATACTTTTTTGCCCCACTGTGTGTGTGTATATATATATATATATATATACATATATATATATACACATACATATATAAATACTATATGTATGGTATACATATAGTATTTATTTCCATATATTTTATTGTAGTTTCTGTGCCTTCCTAACATGTTGAACAATGTACATTGATGTTGATGAATCTAGTGTAACTGCAGTCTGAAGCTGGTGAGATGTCCCGCTGCAGTGTGCTCTGGTTGGTCTAATAATAGTGTTCATGCTGTGAGAACATGTTTGCTTTCTGCTCTGTGGTGAAGTGTCAAAAAGCAGAAGGCAGCTTTGTGGTCGTCTGACTTATTTATCACAGAAACACCTCCAAGTTCTTTGTGGTCACTCTGTGTTTCACAGCAGAGGTGTGAAGATGAGAACATTTTGAAAAGCTGCTGTGGTTTATTAAAACGATCTCTTCATGAAGGTAACAATAAAACCTAACCTAAATAAATCAGCCTTTTTACAGCCATATTGCTAAGCTGATGAAAATTTTGACTTGATCCTGTTTGGTTGAGTCTAACTGATACACTCCTCTCTTCATAGTGTCACACTTGATGTTTCAGATGAAACACAGCTGAAGTGTTTTATTGTCTGAAACTACAAACTGATGAACTGGACTTCCTTCAGGATCCTGAACTCAGAGCTCATCCTGCTAAACCTCTCAGTGACGTTAAAATGCACCTGAATCACATTTAATGTCTGCTCCCATCTACTGGTGAAACTGGGTATTGCAGCACAGCTGATAACCTCTTTAACATCCAGCAGGTCACCACTTAAAGGTGGGTTAGGGTTTAATATCAGGCTGATAGTTTGACAAACTGGAAGATGTCCTTCTTCAAATCAGTTCAGTTATACAATTTCCCCCTTTTGTACATTAAATAGACAAAAATCCATATAAAGATTAAACATGAGCCCAACTCCACCCACAACAGTCTGCTGGTGATGTTCAGAGGTTTACAGCCATGAACTGGAGTCACTTTATATCTCATCTGGTCCCAGGATCTCTCTGGAGGATGGAAAACATCACTGTGGTAAAGATCATGAGGAAAACTCTGCCACTGTGACCTGACTGTGGATAAACAGAGTCAATACATTGATCCTCACTGCAGTGCTGGAGGTCATGCAGAGTAAATATCTCATTAAACACCATGTTTCTGACAATTTATTAAAATAACTTCAGCTTTGTCTCAATTTAGACAAAAGTTACAGGTCATAAAATCTTTATGTTTTAAGACCTGACTGAGATTTAATTCATATATTGATTTGTGTCATCAGTTTATACGTGAATATAAATGTTGTAGCAAAAACATTAGTAAAATAATGATCTAATCCAGGTTGTTCATTTCACACACAGACATTACACTGTACAGGAACGCTTCATCCAGTTTTATCTCGACATAACCAGAGTACCACCAACACCAGTTTAGGTTAGTGAAGATATTTTCATCATATTTGAATACTTTTACTGAGGACATATCTTTCCCAACTACAATATGAACTGTGTACAAAATCTCCCAGCCAACAATACAAATATTGAGCTCACCATAACCCTGAATACATGAAGTGGAATCAGAAATTCGTCAGAGCCCCTTCACTTGTTGCCGCCTGACGCTACAGTTGGTTAGATTATTTCACCCTCATGACTCCACACTCACATCTACACTGACCAATACCAAATTAAAACCTCAATGCATTTTTTATTAACACTTAAACAATGAAAAATAACAAGTAATTTTGTTAAATGTCAGGCATGCAGTCTTTGGTCCTTCTGCTCCTCCCCTCATCGTGTGACTCAGTGGGCACATGGAGGCTACAGCCAAGGAGAAAGTGGAACATGGTGTGGAAATATTTCACTGCTGTAAATGAACAAAAGTGCTTTTAATTTATATTTCAGCTCACTGAAATATATCCAATTCTCCGATAGTGACCCTGTAAATACTTATTTACATATCTGACTGATATGTAAATATCAGTCAGATATGTAAATACTTATTTACATATCTGACTGATATGTAAATATCAGTCAGACAAGTATTCCTTGTCGGCGGTGGAAGGAATACTTCGAGGACCTCCTTAATCCCACTGACACGTCTTCCGAGGAGGAAGCAGAGTCTGGGGATGAGGGGAATGACCCGCCAATTTCCGGGGGCGAGGTCACTGAGGCAGTTAAACAACTCCTTGGTGGCAGAGCCCCTGGTGTTGATGAGGTCCGCCCCGAGTTCCTGAAGGCTCTGGACGTTGTAGGGCTGTCCTGGTTGACACGCCTCTGCAATGTTGCGTGGAGATCAGGGGCGGTACCTGTGGACTGGCAGACCGGGGTGGTGGTCCCCATCTTTAAGAAGGGGGACCGGAGGGTGTGTTCCAACTACAGGGGGATCACACTCCTCAGCCTCCCTGGGAAAGTCTATGCCAGGGTGCTGGAAAGGAGAGTTCGTCCGTTAGTCGAACCTCGGATACAGGAGGAACAATGCGGTTTTCGTCCTGGTCGCGGAACACTGGACCAGCTCTTTATCCTCTCCAGGATACTTGAGGGTCCATGGGAGTTTGCCCAACCAGTCTACATGTGTTTTGTGGACTTGGAGAAGGCATTCGACCGTGTCCCTCGGGGTGTCCTGTGGGAGGTGTTGCGGGAATATGGGGTGTCTGGCCCATTGCTACGGGCCATTCGATCCCTATACAACCGTTGCAAGAGCTTGGTTCGCATTGCCAGCAATAAGTCGGACTCGTTCCCGGTGGGTGATGGGCTCTGCCAGGGCTGCCCTTTGTCTCCGGTTCTGTTCATAATTTTTATGGACAGGATTTCTAGGCGCAGCCAAGTGGCGGAGGGCTTTCGCTTTGGTGGCCTCAGAATCTCATCTCTGATTTTTGCAGATGATGTGGTTCTGTTGGCTTCATCGGGTGAGGGCCTCCAGCTCGCACTGGAACGGTTCGCAGCCGAGTGTGAAGCAGCGGGAATGAGGATCAGCACCTCCAAATCTGAGGCCATGGTTCTCAGCCGGAAAAGGGTGGAGTGCCCACTCCGGGTCGGGGATGAGTTCCTGCCCCAAGTGGAGGAGTTCAAGTATCTCGGGGTCTTGTTCGCGAGTGATGGGAGAAGGGAGCCGGAGATCGACAGACGGATTGGGGCTGCAGCTGCAGTAATGCGGACGCTGCACCGGTCTGTCGTGGTGAAGAGGGAGCTGAGTGTAAAAGCGAAGCTCTCAATTTACCGGTCGATCTACGTCCCTACCCTCACCTATGGCCACGAGCTGTGGCTAGTGACCGAAAGAACGAGATCGCGGATACAAGCGGCAGAAATGACGGTGGCTGGCCTCTCCCTTAGAGATAGGATGAGAAGTTCGGCCATCCGGGAGGGGCTCAGAGTAGAGCAGCTGCTGCTCCACATCGAAAGGAGCCAGCTGAGGTGGTTCGGGCATCTGACAAGGATGCCCCCTGGGCGCCTCCTGGGTGAGGTGTTCCAGGCATGTCCCACCGGGAGGAGGCCCCGGGGCAGACCCAGGACACGCTGGAGAGATTATATCTCTCGGCTTGCCTGGGAACGCCTTGGTATTCCCCCGGACAAGCTGGAGGAGGTGGCTGGGGAGAGGGAGGTCTGGGCCTCTTTGCTTAGGCTGCTGCCCCCGCGACCCGGCCCCGGACAAAGCGGATGAAGATGGATGGATGGATGGATATCTGACTGATGCCAATTGCTGCAGCACTACAAGATTCATTCAGCCTGAGCTGAACAGGTTTCCATTACATTTTCTAAGTCATAGTTCTGTCTGTTCAATTATAGTCTGAATTTATTTATTCATACAGTGAATATTTTCCTTGAAATGTAGAAGCTGCTCCACTGGAAGAGATTTCTGAGAGAGGATTTCTATGAATGAGGGAGCTTCATCCAGTGACCCGTCCAGTCTGTGAGGCTAATGGACTTCTTACTTTTATTACAGCTGTCTTCATGTTTCTTCACTGAGGTCACATCTGTGTTGGGTTTGTGTTAGCCTGGTTGAAGTTCAAAGTTCAACTTAAATTTAGGTGACTCCTCTCCTGACTGTGGCTGCTGTCCATGGTGCTGATCAGCAACTGGAACAATGCTAATGATTATTCCTCACATTGTTGCTGCATCCACACTGTGTGTGTGTGTGTGTGTGTGTGTGTGTGTGTGTGTGTGTGTGTGTGTGTGTGTGTGTGTGTGTGTGTGTGTGTGTGTATTTCAGAGATGGTGGAATAAAAATAGGGAGTTTAAATTGTCCCATATTAAAGTAAATACAGTGCTGATATGAAGGGGAAACAGCGTCACACGACTACATATTTCATATATTGTGACATCAGTGTTAACTTAAAATAACTTTAACATTTTTTGCTGTCTACAAAATGCAATATGCTAATAATTTCTTTCTTTTTGGAATTAAATGAATGACTGAACTCAGTCGTTTTAATGAGTGCAGTTACAGACTTCAAGCTGAAAGTATGTTTATTTCTGACTGTGTTTATTAAATATGTTCACTGTACTCTGGAATAAATACGTCCTGTTTCAGATTGGAAATATACAGAAAATCAGACCAGACTTTAATCAAAACAAGAGATGGAAATGAAACTAAAGAGATTCAAGTAGACTCAGAAAAATATGAAATGCTCAAACAAGAAGAATCAAATGTCACTTTATTTTTCTGTTTCTGTTTGTAACAGTGTTCCTGGACCTAATCGAACACGAGCATTGTAAGACTGACTGTTAAACACTCAGTGAAACAACAAAAACTGGCAGAGAAGAGTTTGCAGCATTTAAATACTGTTGTGTTTATTTTAAATTCACACGTGACCATGCTGCAGCAGGGTTTGGCCTGTTCCTGCCGTAGGTCATGATGCAAAAACATGGCTCAGTTAGTCCATTGATAGGTGGTTGCCAGGCCGCACATTATGATATAATGTATAATTCAACTTTTATGGATATGAATGATGAGCTATTTTTGTCAAATGAATTTGTTTGTTCCCTTCATGAGGTTGTAAAGAGAAAAAAAAGGTCATTTTAGAACATTGCTATGCAACATGATGATATCATGACCTCAGATAAAGATGGGAATCTTCAAGACGCTGAGATTTGCCTCGTGTTTATTTTTGGTTGATCAACTCGTGATTGCTCACAAAGAGTGGGTAGACAAAACAAGCACAGAGACACAGAGACTCACTGGCTGCCAGCAATATGTTTGCAACAACAGAAGACAAGTTGAGTGTTTGCAAAAACAGTCACAGACATAAAAGCTTCTCTCTCGCTCTGCTGCCTGAATGACTGTCAGCTGGTTGGTAAATATTCCCTGGACAAAATTCCCTCGGTGGTGTTGTTGAATTTTCCCTTTTTAACATCAAAGCTCCAGAGCTTCTGTCACCACACCCACAGTGCTGCGTGTATTGCTGTTGTGTCTTGTCACTGTATGATCAGACACACAACACACACAGTCTGTACCAGTGACAAACACTCACTGCTGAAGCAGATTCACCTGCATACAGTTCAGCATCCAATAATTAATCAGAAAGTGAAATTATTGATCTTGATTTTAAGACTATTCTGAAGTGAAGACTTAACAAGGCTTAGACTCACTTCTCCACATGGCTGATGAAACAGAGCTTTTCAGGCCTCTTTAGAGCAAATGTTGTTGAGAAAGCAAATAAAAATGTGCTGTCATATGCTCCAACTTGTTTTGAGTGAAAATCCCTTGAAAAGAAAAACATTGTCGTTTAAGTTTATTTTCTTTCAAGTGATGATTCCACAACAACACTTCCACAGTGTTTCCTGGTACTGATTTGATAAACATAAAGTTGCTCTTGTTCTTTTCACTTGCAATTACACAAGGAAGTGAACATTTAATGCTTCCACTATTTTTGCATCTCATTTGTCCTCCTGGTTTTGAAAATGTCTTGCTGGCATATTTCTGCCTCAGTGTGAGAAAAACTAAAGAAGAAATTCTTTTTTTTTAGGTACAGCAATGATGGTCAGTTTGATCCAGGACATGTTTAGTTATCCAAAAATGTCAGAAATGAAAATATTTTTTAAAACATTGTTTATATATCTCATTATTAACCCCATGAATAATTATATCCATCACTGTTTAGTGCAGTGGTGATTTGTGCCTCTCACAGGTTATGGTTCAGTCAGGATATTTCACTTGGGGTTTTTTTGTTAAAAAAATGTATATTAAAAAATGTTTATAATTTAGGCACTGACAGCTGGAGCTGGTTTTCACCTGTGTGCTTCAAGGACTTTAATTTTATATGTACAGTATTTATTAAATGCTTTTTATTTGATTTGCTTTTATGCATTGGATCAAGTTGAATAAATTCACAGACTGCGCTGAGTGTGACGTTGTCTCTACACATCTACTGTACATGTTTTGCTAAAATCGGTTTGTTTCTTGTTAGTGTCAAATGTCTGTTACTTTGAATATGTGATACTTGTTTTGTAAGTTTGTACTCAGAGGCGATCAAAGGTGGATTAAAGAGAATGTGGTGTCTAAGGAATCACTGTGGGCACTAATGCCACACAGACTGGAGCTGCCCAGTGGATTGAAGAGAATGTGGTTAATGTGGAATTACTGTGGGCACTGATGTCACAAAGATCAGAGCGGTGTCTGTACATAAAACACCTGACACGGAAATACAGACCAGTTTTTGTCTGTGGCTGTACCATCATCACACTGCCAAAGACGTTTTACAGACTCATTATTTGTTTGTTTATTTATCTTTACTTTTTTAAATCACTTGTGCAAATTTTATTTTTCTTTCTCTGTCCTGATGATCAGAAGAATATTTGAGGTTTTCAGAGATCTATAAAGATGGAGAAGATGAGATCATCACTCATGTCTTTATGACAGTGCACCACTGTCAAAATATCAAATCATCAACAACAGCCAATCAGATGAAGCAGAGGTAATGTTTTGTTGTCATCATATCGTTATAGTGTGAGGACATTTGTGCAGTGGAGATCACTGATTTCAGGTTGTTTAAATATATATTTGTTTCATCTGTTGCTGACACTAAAGTTCTTATTGCAATAAAAGATAAGTCTTCCTGATTGCTTTCCTTGGATTGCTCTGTTCATAACATGAACTAAAGTATTTCTTTTTCAATAATTTTTTTTAAAATGCAACTCTGTGGGGACTGACTCACTTTTGGAGCCTGCAGTTATAGTGTACACACCAAATCACAACTGTCACCTCAATGTACTTTATATTGTAAGGAGTTGACTATAGAATAGAAAAAACCCCAACAATCATATGACCCCCTATGAGCAAGCACTTTGGCGACAGTGGGAAGGAAAAACTCCCTTTTAACAGGAAGAAACCTCCGGCAGAACCAGGCTCAGGGAGGGGCGGGGCAATCTGCTGCGACCGGTTGGGGTGAGAGAAGGAAGACAGGATAAAGACATGCTGTGGAAGAGAGACAGAGGTTAATAACAGATATCATTCAATGCAGAGAGGTCTGTTAATACATAGTGAGTGAGAAAGGTGACTGGAAAGGAAAAACTCAATGCATCATGGGAATCCCCCGGCAGCCTACGTCTATTGAAGCATAACTAAGGGAGGATTCAGGGTCACCTGGTCCAGCCCTAACTATATGCTTTAGCAAAAAGGAAAGTTTTAAGCCTAATCTTGAAAGTAGAGATAGTGTCTGTCTCCTGAATCCAAACTGGAAGCTGGTTCCACAGAAGAGGGGCCTGAAAACTGAAGGCTCTGCCTCCCATTCTACTTTTAAATACTCTAGGAACAACAAGTAGGCCTGCAGAGCAAGAGCGGAGCGCTCTAATAGGGTGATATGGTACTACAAGGTCATTAAGATAAGATGGGGCCTGATTATTTAAGACCTTGTATGTGAGGAGCAAGATTTTGAATTCAATTCTGGACTTAACAGGAAGCCAATGAAGGGAAACCAAAACAGGAGAAATATGCTCTCTCTTTCTAGTCCCTGTCAGGACTCTTGCTGCAGCATTTTGGATTAGCTGAAGGCTTTTCAGTAAGTTTTTTGGACATCCTGATAATAATAAATTGCAGTCGTCCAGCCTGGAAGTAATAAATGCATGAACTAGTTTTTCAGCGTCACTCTGAGACAGGATATTTCTAATTTTAGAGATGTTGCGCAAATGGAAGAAAGCAGTCTTACATATTTGTTTAATATGTGCGTTGAAGGTTCCCTAAACTTGCATACGCACAGAATATTTTTGGTCATCGTTTGGCTTAACTTAGCACAGCTGTATGCTTCCTTTCTATTGGCTGCGCAAAGGTACATCACAACATGCAAAATTTGAATTTCAGTTCAATTCAGTTCTATTTTATTCATACAACACCAAATCAGAACAGTCACCTCAAGGCGCTTTATATTGTAAGGTAGACCCTGCATAATACATACAGAGAAAAACCCAATAATCATATGACCCCCTATGATCAAGTCCTTTTAACAGGTAGAAACCTCCAGCAGAACCAGGCTCAGGGAGGGGCGGCCATCTGTCGTCACCGGTCGGGGTGAGAGAAGGAAGACAGGACAAAAGACATGAAAGCAGCAAGTGAAAAGATTTTGACCACAGCATGTGCGAATACTGATACACTTGAGTTGTGCTTTGCTCGGTACAGCAGGACACCTTTATTCCATGAAGCAAGCTATAGAAAAGACTGTCCAGTGTGAAAGGGAATGCTAACATGCAAAAATTAGTTTTCAGCAGTTGTTTAACACAAAAAACAGATTCAGCTGTTTTTAAAGTGTATATATCTGTTGGTGTATTTAAGATGAGATAACAGAAACCTTTATTAGTCCCCCACGTTGGAAATTTTTTGGTCAAGACAGAAAGCGCAAGTAAAGAGCAGTAGAAAATAAGGAAAAAATATTTTAGCATATTAGTAATTGTCATGGTCCTGGGCCATGTGGGCCCAGTATTCTTAGTTCCTTGTATTTTTGTATTTCGTTCCTTATTTAGGCCATGTTTTCTGAGTTGCCCTGTTGTGTTGTTCCCTAAGTGTTTTCCCTTCATGGCTTTTACCCCCTGTGTGCCCCTCTGTGTATCTGTGAGCCCTCGTCTCTCCTTATGTTTTATTCCATGTTTCCCCTGCCCATTATGTCTAAGTTCTCCCCGTGCTCTCTCTCCCCCCTGTGTGCCCTCTATGTATTTATGAGCCCTCGTCTCCCTTTGTGGTTGTTTCATGTTTCCCCAGCCCGTTATGTCTGTGTTTTCCCCGTGCTCTCTCTCCTCCTGTCTGAACCTCTGTGCCTGTACATGTCATGTTCAGTTCACCCCGCCCTGTCTCGTTATGATTATCAGTGTCACCTGTGTTCCCCGTGTGTGCCCACTTTCCTCGTTTACCCTCTGTGTATTTCTGTCTGAGTCTCCCTCTGTTCGGCGTCGCGTTCTCCCTCATGTTGTGTGTGTTCCTCCCTGTGTTTCTTGGCGAGCTTTGTATTTAGTTTTCCCAGTTTAGTTTTGTATTTCCTACGTTCTGCCGTGCCAGCATTAAAGCTGTGTTCTTTAAGTTTATCCCCGTGTCTGTGAGTCTGCATCTTGGGTCCTTCTCCTGCCTGCCACACAACGAACCATGACAGTAATACGTATAAGTCCTTGAAATATTTTCTGTTCAGGCCAGTGGAGTGTGAACAGCGTGTACCAGACTTAGATAATAAGTAGAAAACAACAGGCTGAGAATTGCTAGCTAATATTAATACAGAAAGGTTAGGGAGTGAGGTGTTTTTCTTCCTCTGTCTTTTTCCAGGAAAAGGAACAGATGTGAGACGAGGGCAGACGTGGATAAAGTGCTTGAGAAGATCCAGTCAGGGACGGCAGGACTGGCCACGTTGTTTCCCAGGAGAAGATATTCATAATAACACTTGTTTTTGCTGTGGTATAAAACTGTATTGCCTACTTACTGCTGAAGTGTCTGAGCTGAGTCTGTGCTCATTCATGGAGATTTCTTTTTTACTTCTGCACCCAAATCCAGGAGACACGAAAACTCAGAATTCATAACAGATGAAAAATAATCATTTGATGTCACTTTTTTTCTTAGCGTTTGTTTTAGTCTGAATTACTGAATACTGAATACTCTACTCAGTCATTCAATCAATGAATCAATCAATCTTTATTAGCAGACTTTACGTCCATAGCTTAAAAAACAACAACAACAAAACATAAAATATTTGTAATGATATAAAACCATTATATACATAAAATACACAATTACTTAAAAGAAAACAATAAATACACAAACACTTCAACCAGTACTTCCTCAGATTGGATGAGTAACAGGAACCCCTCACTGTCTCTGTGAGTGCTAAAATTAGACTGTTAGAGCCATAAATGTGAACATTAAATTTCTTAAAAGTACTTTAAAAGTCCAAACACCCACAGGTACAAACATCTGACTGGCACTACCTCCTCTAAGTTTTCTGCGAAGGATTCTCATTGCATCATTACATGCAGCATGCAGCTTCTACAATGTTTTTGGGATGACCACAAGGGGGCAGTATATAACGGGGTGCAATACCCTTCAAACAAAACCAGTTTAACTGGAAGTGAACAAAAGCTGATTTGCAATAGTATTTGCCTGCACATAGCCCTTACATCGTTGTCTGTATATGTCATCATCATCATTAGTTTGATCAGTAATAAATATTTCACCTTTTTATGAACCTCAATAGTTTTTTGGGACAGTTTAAACAGAGAAATTTACCTGTTCATCCTGTTTGGTTCTACATATCAAGACAGAACTTTCAACAGCATTTTACTTTATATCATATAACACACCATATTCAGCACTGCTTGGACTAAAAACAACCAGGTCATGATAAGAGGATTTATCAATGTTTAATCTAATACACACCCAGCTGTAAGGAACGCCACGTCACTATTCAAGTGTTTGTATGTGTCAGCGTTTTATTGTTGACTTTGATGTTTTAATCTCTTCAAAGTGAATAAATAAAATTATATTGTCTTGTTAAATAATAAGGAAGAAATCAGTAGATTTTAAAATGTTCTGGCATGTTGCTCAGTGCATGAGTTGACATTGTGAATGATTAGATAAACCTGAAACTGAAACTTTGTAGGTGTTGTGTTGATCAGAGTCAAGACTGAAACAGAAAGTACTTTTAACTGCTGACCGTGTTTATTAAATGTGTTCACTGTACTCTGGAATTGTGACCTTGTACATTTATTTATTTCACAGACTTTATCTTCATTTATGGACAGACATGTCATACAGAAACTGTCACACTTTTGTCACTTTGTTTTATGTCTCATAATCCCACCTACGGAATGAGCAGATAAGAAAGGAATGTGGTTGCTAAGGAGGTGTTGCTATGAACACTGCTGTCATACAGGTGCAGGGTGTGGGCTGTAGAAAACAGGATGACACGGAAATACAGGTTAGTTGGGTTTGTGGCTGTGCGGTACAGACGTCACAGATTTTACTTTTTATTTTTCTCCTTATTTTTGTAACTTTTTACTTGTTTTTCATCGAACCTCCTCCAGTAACCTTTGATTTACAGGAAAGCAATCGGGTATACCAAAGCTACACTTTCCAGATTTTAGTGGATTTTATATTTTTGTTTTTGATTTTTTATCATAATGGTCAGACGACTCTTTGAGGATTTTGGAGATCTCTTCAGAACAACAGTAACAGTAAGTGTTGACACCTTTCAGTTTTTTAGCTCAACAAACTGTCACTGTACAGGAAGTGTTACGGCACACACACACAAACTTCCTGCAGACTATTTGCTGCTGCTCATCTTTTTTTGTTTTCTCTGTGTGTGTTTCTGCTGCTTCTTTGTCCTCACTGTAAACAGATGTACTGAGAGACTCCTGCACTGATGTTTCATAGGAAAGTCCAAACAGCCTCACTGGTTCTTCATGAAGAACAAAGATTTTCTCTCTGTGGCTCCAACACAACTTAAAGACAATCAAAGGTGGACAAAGTTCTCCAAAACAGCTGTGGCTTTATGAAGGCTAAAGCTAAAAGCTGCCTCTACTACTTTTTAGTAGAGTCAACATTTATTTTGACATCACTTCCTTATGAGAAAAAATCATGGGTCAGAGCTGAGGAGTTCCAGGTTGGTTTACACATAACAATGTGTTCTCCCTGAGAATCATTTTCATATTGAGTCAATAGTTCTGTCTGTGACGGCCACTAAAGGATGTAACATGTCAGAGTAATCCAGACACAGAAGTGTAATGTGTGTGTCTGTGTGATGTGTTGCAGTTTCAGGAGTCAGTATGCAGCTACAAAGCTTTTAGTTCAGTGTATACAAACAGCTGTAGCTCCATAAAGGCAGCATGCAGAGACTCAGTGTCTTATAATGAGAGGCTGCTTTCTCTCACACATTATGTTCACTTATTATCGGCACATGTTGTTGTTCTGTGGAACCTGCAGGAACCAGATTTAATAACTAAACTGTAGAAGATGAAAACAACCCTCACTGTTAACCTGCCTCCATCTCATTCACACACGTATTCTTAACTGTGTTCAATGAAACTCATTTCACTTATACACATATATAAAAACAGGGGGGGGGGGGGAACCCACATATAGGCTTGGAAGGAGAATTATTTTTCTTAAAACACATATTAAAGTTCAGTCCTATACACTAACTTCTTAATAAAGCAACTATAATGAAGGTTCTGTAGAAATCGAGTTATAAATCTCCACTGGGACAATGGGCCAAGGTTTCAGATCATTCATACACACTGTACTGTTTATACAGCCAGATACATGCAGCCTGGGTGGGGTGATTTTGAGGAACCAAAATGCAGACAAGAAAGACAGGCAGTAGTTTAAAAATAGGTAATTTATTTGGCTGTGAAAAAAGCTAGGAAAATGAGATGCAAACAAAGACTGCGTGACAGGAGGGAATGTGAGATAAGAAGACATCAAAATAAATATACAGAAAGTGAGAAACAATAACTGAACGGGGAAACATAGAAACAGGAATGAACTTAAATGGCAACGAATAACAAGAGAAACAAACACAGGCAACAACTAATGCAACCAGGAACTAACAACTCGAGGCTAAATACAGTAAGACAGCCATTCATAAAGTCAAGAGTGCTGCGGCCCACATAAAGAAAATGATCGTATTGCTCACTTCAATCAAAATACAAAAAAGTGACATTGAAATTAAAACTGTATTTGATAAAAACATCAACAACACAGGCTGCTGGTTCTACATTGCTGCCCAGTCATATGCAAAGTGTTCATGCTGATGTGTGACCAACCTGCTGCTGGGACACAAATTTCAATACAAGGGCAGTAAATCTGGTCCAGGGTAATGAGTAATATTACACACTAAACACCTCCTATTACCAATTATAATTCACTAAACCCATTTATACAGGTGAGTAAAACTGAATTTTGTTACTACTGTGGCTCACCTGCAGTAGCTTCGCAGTCCACCAGGTGTCGTTGGCTCACACTTTGGGAATAAAGCAATAAGGAAATACAAGGAGAAGCAAACATAAACACTAAGCAAGTTATGAATGAAAAGGAAAATGTTTAAAATAAAAAAAACAACCCTGTAAGTCGACAAAGAAACATTGATCAAAGCTCCAATACCATGACGATGGTGAGGGTCATGATGGGCTGGCAGAGCAACAGTCTCTGAGACTCGAACAGACAGCTGCAAAACCAAAGAGACAACGTTTTGAGCACACGTCGAAGGAAAACAACATGTGCTGACATATAGCTTAAAATCACGTGCTACAACTGACATATAAATTATAAAAATCTAACAACATGTGAATAAACTACAATGCACTGGAATATTTGTACTGTGGCCCTGAGAGGCCACTGCAACTAAGGAAAACGCCAACAAATATAAGAGATGCTGAAAAACCACACAAAACACAACAGAAACATAAGAAACCCCAAACAAACTAGAAAAAAAAATGCAAAAGCAAACTATTTTTAAATCATGAAACAACACACAAGAGTTTCTAAGGTGATACAGTAAAGGGCTAATCATGTATTTACTGTATTTCAATATTTGCCTGGGATGAATCAGGAGAAGCAGCCCAATCCAAACCACCAAAGATAACTCAGTTTGACACATAACATTTTTGCACCAACAAGCTGATTCACTTAAAGCTATCAGTGGAAAACCTGGTGGTGTGCAGAGTGTTATAAAAAAACATAGAGTAGGCTGGACAGCAGCAACGTAAAATAAGTGGTAGGCATAATCTGAAAGCTATGAAAAGGAAATAAAATTCACCAATGATCCTATCTCAGCTCTTGCTTTATGCGCTCACTGTGTTTGAGATTAAATCTAAATTTCCAAGTTCCCAGATGGAATTTGAATCTGGAATGTTCCCTTCTCAAATCAGATTTCCAAGTTAAAGTGAGAACAGCCACACTTTTCCCCACTTAACACTAAGAGGGAGGCAGTGAATGTGGTCCACCAGGCTTGATCCATGGATGTGTTTTAAAACAAGTATTGTGCTGTGTTATTAGCAGTGTTGGTCAAGTTACTTGAAAATACTAATTCATTACTAATTACTGATTACTTCTCCAAAAAGGTCAATCATTTTACTTTACCTATTAGTTATTTTAAATGAAATTAGTTACTTTTTAAAACATGATACACAACCTGAATAGGTAATAAAGCAGTTGTAGACCTTTGTGCACAGTTACAAGAATGTTTTTCTTTCTATTGTTTTCTATTATTTTAAGTTAAGCAGGACAGAGTTCTTTTAAAGAAAGATTTACTTATATTCTCAAAAGTTAAGCATGACAGGCTTCTGTTTAAGAAAGAGACAGTAAAGTGTTAATGTTGTCATTTTGAGCTAAAAATAAATGGCTAAATGATCATTTGTTTCACATGTGTTCATATCACAAAGAATAGAATATGCATCTACTTAAATCAACTTCAAGTAAAATGGTTAAAAAAATAATTTCACGCACAAAAAAAGAGCTAGAAAATTCACCATACTGGGAAGGGTGAAGACAACTGGGTCGTCCGGCCCTGGCCACGAGGTGTCCCTTATTTATTTTTCAGGGAGTTGGCAACCCTACTTCCGTTTCGTGTGATTGGCGGTACGATTAAACGATCACAATCGTTATGCCAAAAAAATCTGTAGTTTCTAACAATCCTGCGCAGACACCTCTCACCTCAACATTTAGCCCAGCCGTTCAACCATAGCATCAATGAGTTTAATCGGGTTACGTTACAGTGTTGCGGCTTTGGGAGCGCAAACTATTTCCTGAGTAAAAAAAAAGACCTTTGAAATGCTGCAAGCCAGTGCTGATTGGTCAAAATGCGCCATTAGTGTGACGTAGAGGTGTGTCGACTGATGCTGCGTTCCCGTTACCTTGAAAATTGTGGCACTACCGTTAGTTGGAGAAACGACACAGAAGGATTTGTTGTTGTTCGTAGCAAAGCGGAGTTGTTCGTCCATTGCTAACAATACAACCCACTGACCGTTCATTACAGTTCACAGACAGCCTGGTCAAGGCGCCTAGCACGAGTTATTCACCGAGACATATCAATAGTCATTATGCACATAGTTGCGTTCCGAAAAGACAGTGAATTGGTCACGGTGAGGGGGCAGTGGGCGGAGAAGTAGTTCTGACTTGAAACCTCGTTTAAAGATTAAATAATTAATGTTAATTAATGTATCCAGGCTTTAAACTTAGATTCTGAAATACATCGAAAGTACCAATCCTCTAACATTTAGAACAAGCTAATCATCATCAGAAGTTAAAAATACGGAAATGGCTGCTGGAACATCTGCGTCACTCTGGTGTTTGATCTTTGTCTTCGCGTCTGTTTCTGCAGGTGAGATTTAACCGTTAGAAACCAAACTGCGATGTCCTCCGAGATGAAGAAGATTAAAAAGCATTGACCTGGTTAATTTCCCAAATAATTATTTTCATAGTTATTCTGTGTGTTCGCGTATGAATTCAACACGAGGCTGGGTGGAGTCTCCTTCACTTGAGATCCACTCACGGTAGTGTTACACGATATAACACTGTGTGGGAGGGTTTTCGGGGGGTTTCGACTTTTCTTTATCCCAGAAACCACCGCTATTTGAGAGTGTAAACCGTGGCTAGCAAGGTGCTGTTCTTGTAGTGCTTATTAAAAAAATACTACACCAACCACTTCCCGTTTGTGGGCTACCACTCCAAATTGTCCACCAACAGTCACCATTAGTCTTATTTATGAGCTAAACCTACTGCAGTGCCCCCTGCTGGTCGCCCGTGTCTTTATATTTACATTATAATCCATAGCAATAAGCAAAAAAAAGGAGAAGTGGTAAACATTCAGTGGATCACATGTTGCAGGCTGTGAAAATTATGGTTCTACAGTTTGTTGGACTCCTAGGCCCACAAATTCACAGAGAGCTCTCCAATCAGCAACCAACTATAATATCGTTAGCTTCATAGCATAATTGCCTAAGTCATTTGACTAAGTCAATGACTTAGGCACTTATGCTATGAAGCTAACGATATGTCATAAATAATCAGACACCAACAAAAACTTTGCAAAATGTAAACATTTTTTCACTTCAAAAGTTAACAAGTCTACAAGCCAGTGTACTAATGCTTAATCCCAATCCCACATCAAAGAGGATCAGTAGCAGGAAGTCAGGGCAGCTATGACAACGATGAAGAGAGGAAGGGCTGTTGGTACAAACAGCATGTGGAAGTGTGGCGATCACCAGCAGAGAGTGCAGTGGACTGTTGAACCAGATTGTTTAACACAATCTGGAAAAGTGGATGCCTGAGGAATGAAGAAGTGTGTGACATGTACTGGTACTGATTTTCAAGAACAAAGGTGATGTGTAGAGCTGTAGAGGCTAGACAGGGCTGATAAGCCAGACCATGAAGCTATGGGACATGATTGTTGCATGACAGGGTTGTTGAATGTAAGCAGAGAGGTGTGGCATCATGGCAAGAAAGGGCATTACAAACGTGATGTTTGCTTGTAAAATGTTGATGGAGAAGTTTAGAGAAGGTCAGAAGAAGCTTCACTGAGTCCTCATGGATATAGCAAAAGCACATGATAGGGTGCAAAGAGAGGAACTGTGGTACTGCATAGTCTGTGTGGCAGAAAAGTATGTGAGGATGGTGGAGTACATGTATGGAGACAAAAAGCTGGTGGTAAGGTTTGTAGTAGAAGTTACACATGAGTTGAAGTTGGTGGTGGGATTATATCAGGGATCTGCTCCGAGCCCCTTCTTGTTTGCAGTGATGATGGACACGTTCACTGATGAGGTGCAGACAATTTTGTGATAACACCAGTTATCTCAAGGCATTTTATATTGTCAGGTAAACACTACAAAAATACAGAGAAAACCCTCTTTTGCAGTAGAAATGTGACAGAATTGATGTGTGAATAAGAGGGAGAAATGAGTAGAGTACTGCTTTACCCTGTAAACTGCCTCACAGTTTGCCAGAATCGCTTCAAGGCAGACGCAAACTCCTCCCTCACCTGAGCTTTCCCTTCAGCCATTGGCCAAGCGGCGTTCCACGTAGCCTGCTGGTTCCAGAGTCCCACAGGCTAACCAAGCCCAATAGGACTCCTTCAGCTTAATGGCTCCCTTCATCTGTGGTAACCCATCCATCTTCTTCATCCGCTTTATCCGAGGCCGGGTCGCGGGGGCAGCAGCCTAAGCAAAGAGGCCCAGACCTCCCTCTCCCCAGCCACCTCCTCCAGCTTGTCCGGGGGAACACCAAGGCGTTCCCAGGCCAGCCGAGAGATATAATCTCTCCAGCGTGTCCTGGGTCTGCCCCGGGGCCTCCTCCCGGTGGGACATGCCTGGAACACCTCACCCAGGAGGCGCCCAGGGGGCATCCTTGTCAGATGCCCGAACCACCTCAGCTGGCTCCTTTCGATGTGGAGCAGCAGCTGCTCTACTCTGAGCCCCTCCCGGATGGCCGAACTTCTCATCCTATCTCTAAGGGAGAGGCCAGCCACCCTTCGGAGGAAGCTCATTTCTGCCGCTTGTATCCGCGATCTCGTTCTTTCGGTCACTACCCACAGCTCGTGGCCATAGGTGAGGGTAGGGACGTAGATCGACCGGTAAATTGAGAGCTTCGCTTTTACACTCAGCTCCCTCTTCACCACGACTGACCGGTGCAGCGTCCGCATTACTGCAGCTGCAGCCCCAATCCGTCTGTCGATCTCCGGCTCCCTTCTCCTATCACTCGCGAACAAGACCCCGAGATACTTGAACTCCTCCACTTGGGGCAGGAACTCATCCCCGACCCGGAGTGGGCACTCCACCCTTTTCCGGCTGAGAACCATGGCCTCAGATTTGGAGGTGCTGATCCTCATTCCCGCTGCTTCACACTCGGCTGCGAACTGTTCCAGTGCGAGCTGGAGGCCCTCACCCGATGAAGCCAACAGAACCACATCATCCGCAAAAATCAGAGATGATTGCCGGCAATAAGTCTGTGGTAACCCTCAAACCACAATCTTGTTTGTGGGTTACCACCATTACAGACACCAACCATCTTGCAGCTATAGTTTACTCCAGCAGCCTCAGCAGAATTTATGGTTCCAACAGTTAAATCAAGTCAACCTTGAAGCAGCACAGCAGCCCCAACCCATAAGACTACCACCTTGTTTGACTCTTGATATGATGTTCTTTTTATGAAATTATAGAATAGAATAGAATAGAATTCAACTTTATTGTCATTGCACATGCACAGGTACAGGGCAACGAAATGCAGCAAATTATGTTATTTTCTCAAATGGATCATCAAGATGTTTTTTGCCAAACGTGAGATGAGCCTTTGTTTGTTTTTTCGTCAGGAGTACTTTTCTTCCATGTATGCTGTTTTTTTCCCCAGTCTCTTTCTTATTACTGATTCACAAACTCTGAACGAAGGCAAGTGAGGCCTGCAGTTTATAAAGTGTTTGTGTGTTTTGTTTTGTTTTTTAACTTCCTGGATGAGTTGTCGTTGGTGTAAGAGCCTAGCATGATGTTATTGCCTTTTGAAATCGTTAAGCCTGCTTCACTTTCTCAGACAAATTTTATTTAAGCGATTTCTTGATTCTGGTCTGGCAGCAATCAAACCTGGGTGTGGATAGTGACACTGAACTAGACTTTCTAAAGAAAATGTGGTTAATCATGGGGTCATTAATATTTTAAAGCTTCACAGTATAAAAGTCATTTAGCAGCCATACTGAATTATCCAGGGACTTGAAATGGAAATTCCAAAGGTCATTTGGAGATAAAACCTGCATGTGCAGGATATCTGTCCCCTCTTTTACATAACAAACCTTTATCACCAATGAGAGAAACATATTTTTGTATATTGTCTGGTAAGTATTAAAGTATTATTATTATTTGGTTAATGTATATTTTATTTTAAGGTGTATTATTTTTTGTTGTAATGTAATGTACTGTGATGATGGTTAGAAAGTGTGTGTGTGGCTGTTGTAGAAGTGAACAGTTGCACTTTGATGACCTTAAACCTCTCTGCTCTGTGTTGTTTCCTCTGTCAGACCAGAAAATCATCACAGCTGGACAGGACGTCACTCTGCCATGTCGAGCTCCAAACACCAACATCATAGTTGTAGAGTGGAGCAGAGCTGACCTGGGAGAAGAATATGTCCTTTATTACAAGGATGCGCAGTTTATTACAGACAACCAGCATCCATTTTTTAAGGACCGTGTCACTCTGCAGGTCAGACAGATGAAGGATGGAGACGTGTCTTTGATTCTGAAGAATGTGACGACTAATGATAATGGAACATACAAGTGTGGTGTTGTCCTGCAAGTGAGAGGACCTATGACTCACATCAGCAGCATCAACCTTCATGTTGATCCTCCAGGTGAGTGAGTAGAGCTGAGTGTGTGTGTGATCAGAGGTGAAGCTGCTTCCTGGTTGTTGATGTTTGTTTCTAAAGATGTTGTTGATGAGACTTTGTAGAAAGCAGCTGGTCTGAGTGATGTGATCAGAGTGCAGTAGATAATGTCTGACAGCAGTTTGAAGAGGAAATGGATTCTGTTCTGTTCTTCACTCATCACCTACCTGACAGCTGACACCTCACACCTGTTTCTCAGCTGCAGGTCAGACAGGAGGAGACACAGAGGATGGAGGGAAGGAGGATAGACAGAGGGAAAATGGATCTGTTGGGCTGAAGGTTTGTCTGACAGTTTCTAGCATGCTTCTTCTTGTTGCTGTTGGTTTTGCAGTCTAGAGAACAACAGACCCTTCCTGCTGATAAGCAGCTTGTTTTGAAATGTCCCAAAGATTTTAACGGATTGACTCAGAGTCTCTCATCGAGCTACCAACTTCTTGGTGTTGTCACATAAAATTTCTTTAATCTGACCAAAGTAATAATAAATAGACATTGCTTTTCAACCATGCTTCCACAGTCCTGGACAAAAGTGATGGTACCCACAACTTCATATTTTGTTGCACAACCTTTTGAGGCAATCACTGCAATCAAACGATTCCTGTAACTGTCAATGAGACTTCTGCACCTCTATGCAGGTATTTTGGCCCACTCCTCATGAGCAAACTGTTCCAGTTGTTTCCGATTTGAAGGGCACCTTTTCCAGACTGCATATTTTAGAATAGAATTGAGGTCAGGTCTCACAGAAGGCCACCTTAAAATAGTCCAATGTTTTCCTCTTAGCCATTCTTGGGTGTTTTTAGCTGTGTGTTTTGGGTTATTGTCCTCTTTGTAAGACCCATGACCTGCAACTGAGACCAAGCTTTCTGACACTGGTCAGCACATTTCTCTCTAGAATCCCTTGATAGTCTTGAGATTTCATTGTACCCTGCACAGATTCAAGACGCCCTGTGCAAAGCAGCTCCAGAACATAACCGAGCCTCCCCCATGTTTCACAGTAGGGACAGTGTTCTTTTCTTGATATGCTTCATTTTTCCATCTGTTAACATAGAGCTGATGTGCCTTGGCAAAAAGTGCAATTTTTGTCTCATCTGTCCACAGGACATTCTCCCAGAAGCTTTGTGGCTTGTTGACATGTAGTTTGCCATACTCCAGTCTGGCTTTTTTATGATTTGTTTTCAACAATGGTGTCCTCCTTGGTTGTCTCTGGGCTCTTTTGTTACCATTCGGATTATCCATCTCTTTGATCTGTCATCAATTTTCCTCCTGCGGCCACGTCCAGGGAGGTTGGCTACGGTCCCCTGGATCTTAAATGTCTGAATGACATGTGCAACTGTAGTCACAGGAACATCTGTTGCATCATCATGCAACATCAGCTGCTTGGAGATGGTCTTATATCATTTACCTTTAACATGCTTGTTCATGATTTAATTTCTAATCTCCAGAGTTACCTCTTTCCTTCGCTTGCTCTGGTCCATGTTGACTGTGGTACACACCATGTCACCAAACAACACAGTGACTACCTGGAGTCCTATATATAGGCCCACTGACTGATTACAACATTGTAGATACCTGTGATGCTGATTAGTGGACACACCTTGGATTAACAAGTCCCTTTGATCACATGGACAAAGAAAGGGTTAGGGTTAAATGTTTATTTTTTAAATAATTCAGTTGAAGCGTGGTTGAAAGGCAATGTCTGACTTTCATTGGTTAAGATTTATAGAATTATTATTTATTATTACTTTTGTCAGATTAAAGTTATTTCTGTGACCACTGTTTTTCTTTCATTGACCAAAGGATGCCAACAATTTTGTCCACGTCTGTATGGATGATTGGATAGATGATAAATAATCTGTCTGATGGTGTTTGAAGTTGATTGGTGAGCTGAATAAAGTCTGACAGGTTACTATTATGTTTGTATTATGAAACCAAAGAAAGTTCCATGTACCTTCAACATCCAATGTTTCCTCACTTATCTATCAAACTCCAACTGTTTCTTTAATGAAAGACTCTTCAGACTGTTACTGAAGTTTAAACATTTCAAGAGCTGGTCACATATCTTTGATTTATTTTTTAGATTCTTTTTTTTGCTCATTGTTTGTTTTTTTATGTATTAGTAATGTAATGTTTTTCTCAGGGTATTTATTTGTGTAAACAAATAATCAGAGGCTTTTTGAACCAGGTGATGCAGATTTTACCTGAACTGCAATCAGTCAAATGCAAAATTAACAGTATGTTGGTTGTATGTAAGTCAATATAAACACTGTTACTATGCCAAACTCTGTTATCCCTGTAACAAGCTTTAAAACTGAGAACTGATTATTACATTTAGTTTGATGTGCTGTTTTACACATTTACTTGGTGAATGAAAGGTCACTGGTTCAGTTCCAGCTGTACAAAATGCTTTTGGGGTTGAGTCAGACAGAGTTATCTGCCAATTGTTAGTAGGGAATAGCTGAAAGTATCTTTACAGTTTGTCTTCTCTATGTAAATGTGGAAGTGATACCTCTTCTCATAAGTACTAGATAAATGCATGAATATGCTGCCAGTTAATGCGACACAGCATTGAACATACCACTCTGTCTGTTTTGTGTACAAATATGTACCCAGTATATGGAACTGCTATATCAGCCAGTTATCCCATGCATTTTTCATCTATTGCCTGATAAGTAAGAATTAAAACGCAACAAAGAGTCACAAAAAATGCCTCTCAAATATGTTATAACTGCTAAAGTTTGTCCACCAGAGGGCACTCTGCAACTTCCATGTTGCCAACATGTTTGAAGAACCACAAATGCAATCGTCTGATTATGAATGGAGTCAGAGCATAAACAATCCACAACCTCTGGGTAATAAAACAAGTTCATTGTCTTGTTGTCTCAGTAAATCTGTCTTGTATTTTATTTCATTTTATTTTTGAAATATTGTCCGATACAAAGATTTTTGAGTTATGTGTTAGTATTGGAATGGGTCCTAAATATGTTGTATAAATCTGTTTCTAACGTGGAATACGCACTCCAAGAATCCAAAAATATGCATCATAGTAATACAGAAGCTAGCTATTTAGTGCATTGTTCTTTTGTAATATAATGTCTGATCCAGCCTGCCTGACCTGACGTGTCTTATTATCAACACAATAAACAAGTTCACTAACAAACAAACTAGCCTCTGTCCATCATTGTGTACACAACACAGTGTCAAGGGGTTGTTTGGAGAAGCTGGTTACAGTGAAGAGTAACTGAGCATTGTTATGGAAACAAAGTACCACAGCAGCTCCATGGTACTTCATGTGCAGTTAAAAAGATATAACGAAAAAGGAAACCTGCTCACTGAGGTGGTCTAACTGTAACAGAGCAATGAACCTGAGATTTGAGTCTGTCCCTGTAACAAGACAAAAGTAGATGGGAGATTGTTCACAAAGTGGCAAATTGGTTTGATGTTGCTGTGAACAAATCACGTTACTCTCGCACTGTTTCACTCTGAACTATGTGAGATTATTATACTATCTTATGCCACGTTATATGTCTAATTAAAGATTGTGAAATTATTATGTAGTTTTAGTTTGCATTATTCTCCTGACTTAGAAGAAGGTGATAACTATTACACTTATTAGACTGGTTTGTATTACATTAGACCAGAGGTCCCCAATCTCAGTCCACGAGGGCCGGTGTCCTGCAGGTTTCAGATGTCTCCTTGATCCATCACAGCTGATTTAAATGGATAAATTACCTCCTCAACATGTCTTGAAGTTCTGCAGAGGCCTGGTAATGAACTAATCATGTGATTCAGGTGTGTTGACCCAGGGTGAGATCTAAACCCTGCAGGGACAAAGGCCCTCATGGACTGGGATTAGACTGCTGATTTACTGTGAATGAATTTGTATATGATGCATTAAACTGCTGAGGTATAAGAAATACTGTTTTCAGAGAATCATGGCCTTATTTGTCTGATTAGAAAGAACAGAACATACTGCACAGGAAGCCAAGGTCATAACTTAGGCTCACTGAGAGAGAGAAAGAATGTGGATGTTGTATAGAATAAAGAGAGTGTGAATTGAGCATTTATACACCAAGTGTTGTTCTTCATTCAGCCCAAAGATTAAAGAATTGGGAGATTTAACAACTATGGGATTTCAACAGAACAAACACAGGTGGGATCAAGAAGAAGCCCAACAACAAGATGGCTTTTAAGCTAAAGTCTGATTTTTGCTCATATTCAGATGTGTTCCTGTTGGCTTCATCAAATAATAAACATTCAGTGCAGTGAAAATAAGAACGTCTGAGGCCGAGTTGCTTTTTGGGAACAAGAAGTGAATATATTTGGATGAGAGGGCACTGCAAATAGACAGTATAAAACATGAGCAAAGCATCCAAGTCTGAAAACCGAAGCCAGTGCAGAAGTGTCTTAAAGCTGCATTAACATGAAAAACACCAGATAGCAATAGATGAAAAAGAAGACATCTGGTCCTATAGAGGTTAGCGTGAAAACAGCTTTCTAAAATGACCTCCAAAACACTTTGCTCCTGAGTTTATGGACTTAGTCACTCACTTTGGGTCATACTGAATAATTTAATTATGGTCTGTAAACTTGGTCTTACAATATTGGAAAAGGAGGAATATCAGGTTTATTTTGTTTGCTAACTGGCTGATGGCCTCTCAATAACACGTTTTTGCATGAACAGTTTCAGACAGCCACCTCTCATCACATGGTGTTTTTGTTTTGTTGGGGTTTTTTTTTTTACAACCAAGCAACTGGACAAAAAAATAGCATTTTTGTACATCAGGGAAAAAGAATGATGTGAATGAGGCCTTGTTCCAATAGCCCATCACTACCGGGGAGCACAACAGGTTAAGAAAGCTTGTTTAAGATTTAAATCCTATGTTCTCCCCACCAGCCAGGTTTGTATCTGAGCGCATCAACCATTTTCCTCCATATTTGCCATTCAAAGTGTTCTCTTCTTTTGTTTAGGCTTTCGAAACTATGGTGAAGCCTACACATTAACATTAGCCCACTCTCATCAGAACTGTATGAAATTGTTATGGAATGTCTAAAAGTCCTGTCTTTATATGAGCTGTCAGGTGTCTGGGTGTCAGGATAAAAACTGATTCCACCTTTATCAATATTTTGCCATTGTCCTGATTCCAGCTTTCAAAAACAAGGTCTCCTGTTTGTTCTCTCAACATGTTAGTCTAACCACATGATTTTATGTGTTTTTATTAGTATTATTCTTTAAAAATGTAAGGCATATCAACCCATGTCTCCCATATTCTTTCTTTTAGAGTTTTTTTCTGCTTTGGTGAAATAATGTGTAAATCAGTAACTAGTTGTTAGATGTTAATATCAGCCCTGAAGCTACCATATTTCCTTATGCAGACAACAGCTAAAGTTTGATCACAAATTTATTTTACAAATGTTTCACAATAAAAGTCTTGAAAAAAAATTCACAAATCTTTACTTTTACAATAGAACGACTGTCGACTAAACAACTAAAAAAACGACTGTCACTATGTTGCTAATAGGTACCCTGCATCTTTTAAGGTTGTCTTTTGAGTTTATTCCATAAATTAACAATCTTAAAATACAGTTTTTAAGCAGAAAATAGATTTTTTTTTCATTAAAAAATCATTAAAAAATATGTTTATGTTATTATATATGTTTAAATATGTCAACTGGAATTAAAAAGTTTATTTTAATGTGCTTACAGCATAATCAGGAGACATCTGAACCCCCACAAAGTCCCAACAGTATTTTTCATTATGAAACCTTATTTTATGAGTTCAGCATGTTAATATCAAACTCTGGAAGCATCACTGGTGATCTGCTTTTATCCATGTTAGTGTTTAAAGTCCAACATCTCCCTCTAGTGGCCATATATAAACATGTGTGAGGATGGTGTTAATGTAAAATGTGAATCATAGTGTTCCAGTCAGTCATCAGTGTGTCTCTGCACAGCTGTAATTAAAATGTGTTCAGAGGGCCTCAGTGTCTCAATGGTTCCAGTTCAGCTCCATAACAGCAGCGTCCCTGGACATGGATTTGTTCATTAACCAAACTACAGATCACTGAGAGCGGAGGACATTTTTTGCCATATTTCTTTTCATATATGTGAACTGACAAATGTCTTAATTCAGAAAAAATGCGAATTAAGAAAAAAAATCCCTGCTGTGTGCATATAGTTTGTTTTTTTTAAGTCATTTGATGATTTTAGAAAATGAATATTTATAGTCCCCCCTCACTGTGTTTGAACCAATAGAAAGCTGGTGCTCAGAGGAAGAGGGCGGGCTTTACTTGGTGTCAGTGACAGAAATGAAAAAAAGCTCAAATGAGTGAGAAGGACGATGAAGGAAACATCTGTGCTGTGTCTGCTCTGTAAGTAGAATCTCTGTGTTTGTTTGAAATCTTTGAATTCTTCAAATCAGGTCCAAAAAATACGTATAAGGTTGAGGAAACTTTTTGGGAGTTGTTCTTTATGTTCACCTCAAATCAACCTGAGTGTCATTTCTCTTTAGTTCTGATCTCACTGCTGAGCTGCACAACAAACCAAGGTCAGTAACCTTCTTCTGTCACAGTTTAAACCTGAGAAATGCTCACTGATATGACCTGATGGGGTTTAGAATGTAAAGTAAACAGATCTTCTTCTTTTTTTCATTTTAACCCTCACAGCTCGTCTGACTGTGAGTCCCAGCAGATCTCAGTTCTTTAAAGGAGACTTTGTGTCTCTGAGCTGTGAGGAGGACGACAGCTCTGCTGGATGGACTCTGAGGAGAAACACAAGCACGCGACAGAGGACTCAGTGTGGAGATGGGTGGGGAAAACCAGCTGGTTCAACTAATTCTTCCTGTAACATCAGTTACATCGACCCATGGGACAGTGGAGTTTACTGGTGTGAGTCCAGAGAGGGTCCCATCAGTAACATGGTTAACCTGACAGTCACTGGTAAGCTGAGTGTGTGGAGTTAGTGTTGATGAAGCTGTGTGTAAATGGATGAAATGCTGTAGTTTGTCTCTGTGTTGAGGTGGATCAGTGATCCTGCAGAGTCCTGTCCTCCCTGTGATGGAGGGAGATGACGTCACTCTGCTCTGTAAAACAAAGACCACTCCCTCCAACCTCCCAGCTGCTTTCTATAAAGATGGCTCCCTCATCAGGAAGCAGCCTACAGGTCACATGACCATCCAGCATGTTTCCAGGTCTGATGAAGGCCTCTACAAGTGTGACATCAGCGGTCATGGAGAGTCTCCATCCAGCTGGATCACTGTCACAGGTGACACACTCACCTGTCTGTGTTTCTGCAGGTTTCAACATTCACAATGTGACGACAACTTAATGACTGTGTTTGCTTTATTTTAGACAAACCCCCAACCACACCTCCACCTACATCCACACCTCCACCTCTAACCTCTAACCCTGGTTCTTATCTTGTCCCTGTGTTGTCATGTGTTGGATCAGTCTGTGTTGTGGTTCTACTGGTGTTACTGGTTCTGCTGGTGAGACGATGTGTTCACAGGAAACCTGAAGGTGAGACTCAGACGTCTGAATGTTGCAGATTTTACATGTGTGATTTTATTTTATTGGGATTACATTTGTTTTTTAGCTGTACAGTCTTTAAGAAATCTAAACTCAAATTATAAATCTATGAATAATGAAACGTTTTTCAGTTTTCCATTTTTGTAGCGACACTTTAACAATGTGACAAGTTATTTGGAAAAGAAAAATCGCAAAAGATTAAAAAAAGGGAAACAACCATTCAGAGGAATCTTTGTTTTGTTTTGTTTTTTATAAACCAGGAGTAACCAAATTTGAATAGCAGGATGAATTGTCTTGTTCATCAGCTACTATGAAAGCCATAGCTTTTTTGTATCTGCAGACTTTATGGGAGCATAACACAGTCACAGAATCATGCTAATTACTGTTAAGTAGCATCCAAACACAATGTTAGATTTTCATTGGTCAAAACTGGAGCACAAACTTCTCGAGTACTCTTATCCACACAGGAGTTGTATTATCTGTAAGATAATTGCATTAAAAATGCTCCAAAACCACAAATGCAGTCCTGAGATTCAGTTATGGGAATCTAATTGGCTGAGATGAAACTCAGCAGACAGCACTGAAACTGTAATTTTACCCAACTTGGCACAATTCTAGATTCTATCAATAGACCGTTCAAAAAATGTGCAACATTTTATTTATTATTATGCAATTTATGTTTCCCATTGTGAATTATGTCTCTCTCTATCCAATTAGACCCCAGCTTTGTGACAACTGCCAAAATATGCAGCACATATAATTTCTCTACAAGAGCTTTAGTAAAAGTTGAAAAGAGCAGGAACATTTTTGGAATTTATCTCCTCATGATTACAAAAAGCTTAAATGTTGTAAGAGTTTGACTTGGTTTTAGTTTGGTGGAAATTATTTTTGATTGTGGTTACACTGGAGCAAAAAGCAGAAACAATCTTTCAAAAGTGGATACATCTAGATAATTAGCTGTTTCCATGAAACTTAATCTCATTAACCACATGAATTTTAGAAATTTAAAAAATGTTTCCATGTTTATGTCTGTGGATTAATTTCCTTCTTTGAAAACAGCTGTTTTACACCAGAATTTTCACCAAGAGATTTTAAGCAGGTCAAATTTATAAGCTAAGGTTATTTGTTTAAGATTAAGATTAATAACAGATATGATTCAAAGCAGAGAGATCCTCTTGGCTCTTGACGGAGGCCGTCGCACTTTCTCCTTCTCTGTTCTCCCTCTCCCTTATCTTTTCTGCTTGGCTTCTCATGTCTTTGTATAGTCTCGCTTATTCTCTAACCCTAAGAGAGTCTCCCAGACTTGTTCTCTAAAAACCTAAAGAATTATGGATTTGATCAACTGGTCCCTGAATGCAATTGACACCCTCGACAAGAAGCCTCGGTTCGGAAGAGCCCGTGACAAAACATTGAAGACACCTTTTCGAAACCATGATAACAGGGTTCTTGCTGATCGGCGCTGGCTTGGCCCTGGCTTATCGAAGGATAAAGAAAGCAGAAACGGCTGTTCAAACCCTCAGAAGGCTGCCCGCTATGTTGATTGGAACAGTGGAGTGAGCTGTGGCTTCTCAGAATAGGCTCATCAGGTGCAGCACAGATGACATCTCGGCTGCTGTGAGTACTGAGACCGACTGACAACATCTGACATCTGACAGCAACTGACAACATCTCGGAGAGGCTCACAACTATCGTGAACACTTATGCCCTATGAGCAAAATGGATAACATTGTGAAGAGGCTCACAGCTCTCCAACGAGAGACTTGTGACCAGTGACGGAGTGACATGAGACAACTGTAAAATTGGGAGCAGTTTGTTCGCACTAACCAAAATAGCTACCATCTTCATTTCATGTGACTTTCTCCCTCCTCATTCAAGGCCACCCGCGTCGACCGAAGACTGTTGACTTTTGCCTAATGAAGGGACACTTTCTCTCGTTTGAACACGGAACACACTCACACAAACCTACACTCACCCCCCCCCCCCCCCCCCCCCCCACCCACCCCCCACCCCCTCCAAACACCTTCGAAGCTTACGTCTTGTATGTTGTGAGATGTGATGATTCATGTGCTGAGGTGTTTTTTTTTCTCTGTTCTCAAACTGATCTCCCTGTTGGAGCTCAGTCTGGGGGAGTTATTTTTTCTTCTTGTCTTTCCTCATGTGGTGCATTTTCCATTGTTATACCTCTCCGACCTGTCTTCCCCATGTGATGTTTGTTTAATGTATGTATGGTCAGAAGGGTAAGATCGCGCTGGCAAAGGTCGACAGCCTTAACAACAAATTTCCCACGCGTGGGACTAATAAAGGTATCTTATCTTAATACATAGTGAGTGAGAAAGGTGACTGGAAAGGAAAAACTCAATGCATCATGAATTACAGTAGTCCAGCCTGGAAGTAATAAATGCATGAACTAGTTTTTCAGCGTCACTCTGAGACAGGATATTTCTAATTTTAGAGATGTTGCGCAAATAGAGGAAAGCAGTCTTACATATTTGTTTAATATGTGCGTTGAAGGACATGTCAAAAATTACTCCAAAGCTCCTCACAGTGTTACTGGAGGCCAAGAGACTCCCCCTTGAGTCTTTGATTAATGATCAGTGGTTGTTGATCAATGGTCATCACAATTTGCATATTAATGATCAAGGAACTGACCTCTTGGATGAGTGACGAAATGAAAATGCTGAAAACGTTACGTCCAGATGAACAGAATCAACTTTTTAGATATATATACATATGTATTGTGCTGTACTGTATAACTGTACTGCTTTACATTTCGTTAGCTTCATAGCATAAGTGCCTAAGTCATTTGACTAAGTCAATGACTTAGGCACTTATGCTATGAAGCTAACGATTTATGGGATATCAGTATTTATAATTCCATCTCAGTGATGAGCTCTGTGCGTTTTGTGTTTTGCAGAGAATGATCGAGCTGCAGAAGATGTCAGTTATGGACAAATTATGGTCAAAGAGAAACAGAGTGAAATGAAGATGAGAGGTAAAACTGCGTTTCTTCATCTCCATCATGGTTTGATTTTATAGCCAGACACTAAGGATTTGGTTTAGCAGCTTAAATGGGTGACTTGGAGGTCACAGCTAGCAGGAGCTGTAGTCACAGTTTTGTTGGAAAGCAGAGGAAAGGGGCAATTAATTAACCTCTGCCTGTAAAACTCTTTCAGTGTCCACTCCCCGAGACCATTAATGCTCTGCATTAGCCTAGATATTTTATAAACCTCATATGATTTGATACATAAAATCTTATTTCAGCAAATAAGTGGTATAATAACTATTGCTAATACTAATAAACTGGCAGGTAAATAACATCCAAGATACTCCTGTGGCCATTGGCTGTGGTTTGTGGCTCAGCTGTAAGAGACAAAGGTGGGGCAAGATGGCTGAGGGCACAGCCTCATGTGATCATGGCCACAGGGCTGCAGAACTGTCTGCAAAGACAGTGGAGCTCCATCCAGACAAATTCTTGGAACTGAGTTGAGCTGTAAATACTGTAAATAAGGCACAGTGTGTAGAAAAGCTCATTGCTATCCGTTGTCACTTAGAACAACCTGCTATTAAAAAAAGTCTGCTTCCAGCAGGCCACTGGTGTGAATGTCTATTGTCAGATTTTATGCTACTGCAGTGGGCCCCAGGTTCCTCCTAGGAATGCCCTGTGGTGAGAGTATGCAGGGTTAAGGAACTGATACTATTGATTGGCCCTGAGGCTCAACTGACATAAATCCAAGAGAACATCTCTGGGATGTTATTTTTCAGTCCATCTAATGCTTCATAGTTGCATCTCAGACTGTCTAGATCTTAAGTGACGTCCTGAACCAGATCTCCCAGGACAGAATCTGCAGTTTCATTAGGGCCCTGACATTGTTAGGAATGCATGGAAGCACACGAGGGCCATACAAACTGAGTTTCAGATGTCCAGCATAATTTTTTTAATTAAGTTTTTTAAGTTATTTGATTTAAATTACTTGAGTTAATCATTGATTGACAACCAGTTGATGTCAAGCACTATCTACCCCTGTTGATTATCAGCCTGGTGACATCTCCTTCTTAACAAAAGAGGCTCATAGCACGTGATCACGCTTTCAACCTCCTACAACACCACTGCAGCGATGAACAGAGTCTATCTGTTGGTTGAACTTGGAATTCCAGATGAACAATGTGTTTTTGATTGCCAGTCATTGAATGAATTCTGTATCCTATTCAAGCACTTGTACTTATAATTAAGAGGCATTTCTAAATATATTTTAAAGCTCTTTTAATCATTTTAAATTTTTTTAACTTTGTTTTGAGTGTTTGTGCAAGCAAGATGGAGAGTAAATCATGAGAGGCTACAGTACATGTTTAAAATAAAGGATTTGACAGATCAACTGTGGGACTCGGGTGTTTCAGGAGGGTATAAAGAAACTGAACACACCAATGAGTCAGTACTGACTTTTTTAAATTCTGTTTAAAAACCACACAAGCTACTTCCTCTTGCTGATTCCAGATCAGGCAGTAACAGTGTTCATGTTGTCAGAACAAGTTTGCTTTTTGCTCTGTGGTGAAATATGTCAGCCTGAAAGAAGACAGCAGCTTTGTGGTCGCCTGCCCTCCTTTTCATGCAAACATCCCCCCAAGGTTCTGTGTGGTTACTGTGTTTCACAGAAGAGCTGCTGAGAAGGGGGGAAGAAACTATGCAGCCATAAAAAGATTTTCACTTAATCTCTTCATGAAGAACAGGACAAATATTTTGCCATAGCTGCAGTATAGAAAATAACAGTAATGTAATGTGTGTAAATTCTTAATTTCTGCATTTTTCTTTACAGAGAGCGATTCAACTACAATCTACTCAGAAGTGAGAACAGGCGACTTCAGATCAAGGAGTCCCAAAGGTACAGCTGCTCTTTAACTTTGTACAGAGCCGAGCAAACCACATCTTCACTGAGACTCAGTAAGTCTAATCTCTGTCAAAAACAATACTGTAATGTTGTTTGAACTGTGTTTGTGTTCAGACTTCAAACCAGAGACAGACGCCATCTACTCTTTACTGGTCCACCAGTCCAACCACTCATGTCCACCTGCTGGTCTCTAACTGGTCCCCCCAGCACCTCAGACCAGAGGACGTATGGACCAGCAGTGCAGTAGCGTCTCTAAGTAACTACATGTCATTCTTTTGTTTTCTCATAACGAATGACTATAAGGAATCATGTTTCATCGTTTTGGCTAAATTATGTGGCCTAAATATCACATCCTATTTATAACTGGTGCTTTAACTGTGTTTGTTACAAAATCAGCAATGATAAATAATATAAATATGTTCATGTGATATCTTTGATAACTTTTACTGTTATTTATATTGTATTCATGTTTGTCGTCTCCTGCAGCAGTGATGTAATTTCTCTGAAGGACTAATAAATATTTGTATAAATGTTTTTCTCTCAAGGGTTCAAAAAGACATTAAATGGAAAACTTGACTTGTTGGTTGTGGCTAACTGATACACACCTCTCTTCAATACAGAAAAAAACTGAATAACCACAGAGTCAAAAAAGCGATGAGTGGCTGAAAACTGCACAGAAAAACCCTTCAGTACAGGATGTACACGTTTGAGACCAAAGAGTTTAATTTACATATTTATTTTTATATCACCCAAAAACCAGACAGCACCAGCTCACGTGGTAAAAAAGAGAAAAGATGTTGATGTTTGTTAATTTTTTTCTAAACAAAAACACTAAAAAAGTGACTTTTCAGCTGACACGAAGCGTTTATTTTCCGATTCACTAAACGT
Source organism: Rhamphochromis longiceps (assembly GCF_057381845.1). Taxonomy (NCBI): domain Eukaryota; kingdom Metazoa; phylum Chordata; class Actinopteri; order Cichliformes; family Cichlidae; genus Rhamphochromis; species Rhamphochromis longiceps. The sequence goes on along the minus strand of NC_140559.1, from coordinate 19,922,335 downwards.
GAACGTGACTCACACTGGTCATGTTTCCTGATCCAGCTCTGAGCTCCTCCTGTTAAATCTGTCAGTGCACTTTGAAATGGTCTCGAATCACATTTAAAGTCTGCTTCCATCCATCGTTAGCCTGCGTAGCTGTAAACAGGATGTGAAGCCACAAAGGGGTCTGAGCTGATGTTCAAACAATATTCAAAAACAGTTTGTCTTCAAACTGCAGAGTAACAGAACAAGTGCTGAGTGGGTTTGCTTAGCTTTGTCTCACGTTGAGGCAGCACACTGTCCTCAATTTAACAGCAGGAAATAAAAGAGATGAGCTCTGCAAACACATGAGAAGGTGACCTAAACTAAACTTGTCACCACAGATGTTTAGTATGACAGGCCACTAAAAAAGCCATCTAAGTCTTTAAGATGGGGCTCCTGTCACATCAGTTCACTGCTGGTAACATTAAACTGGGGCCTCTGGAAACACTTACCTTCACAAACTGCCACCACACAACTCAGGACTCGAATGTGAGGCTGAAACAGACGTGGGTCATCCCAAAAACAATTAACAATCACATTTTATATGATTTATAAAGCTGCTGCTGTTTTCTTCCTGTTAAAAACGAGTTCTTTCTTCCCACGGGCACTAACTGCTGCTCACACGGATTGCCTAATGGTTGTGGTTTTCCTTTGGCTTATCTACTATATACAGATGCCTAGAGTTGGCTGCTGTTGTTAGTTAGTGATATAAAAATAAGACAGAATTAACATGAATACCTAGATTTGCATTCAGTTATTTTCTATGAAGCTGTAGGCACTGGGGGACACATTTAGTGGGGGGTTTGAAAGCATCTTGAGTATCAGACGCTCAGTTTTTCACATTCTGATGAACTCGTTGTAGGTTGAGCTAATAAGTTATAACAACTAAACATGGAAGTGATGAGTGAGCAGCTCCCTTGCTTGAATTGGAAGTTTGAATTGGTTATAGATCTCCTGGCTGAGGATGTGACCCATGCACCAAGAGCCAGAGTCCCTGCTGCGGCAGCCTGGGTTTAAATTGTGGCTGGGGTGTTTCCTGCAGATGTTCCCTCTACTTTACTGTCCGAGCCAATAAAGATAAAAACAAAAACTTGGATGCCACAGACAAACTGCTCACCCATCAAATCTTTATTTATCTGGCCTTGCTCTCTGTAGAGTCTTTGGCAGCATTGCTCAGATCCAAAGTGAACACCCCTTTTTTTCGTTTAGCTCACTAAACATTTAAAATGTTGCTGCCATGACTACTTGATAATAAACTGTCTGAAAAACAAACTGTTGTAAAGTTAATGTCGACAGGTTCCCATACATTTTGCACAAATGACAGGGAGCAAGGTCAGGAAGTACAAGTGGTTTTTTTAATAAGCCCTTTATAATCAGCAGCAATAATTTACTCTGGAGAAAATATTTGCAGCTTTAATTTAACTTATGAGCAAAATGTACGGTGCATCACTAAATGTAGACTTTTGGTTTACAAGTTAAACTCATGACGGAGCTCTTATAAGCCACAGAGCTTTAAAGCCAGGTTGCTTCTAACTTCTCCTTTCTGCACGGCCGCAGCTTCCTCATAGAAGTTCTGCTTTCGGCTATGATATTTCATAATCGAGTATATCTTTAGTAGTATTGTGCAATGCTAGAAAACTTGAAACTACCCGATACCAAGTAAATACAGGACAAGTATGACCAATAAGAGTGCAGATACTGATATGTTTATTTTATGAAGGCAGATTATGTCAGTGAGAGTGTGTCATGGTCCTGGGTCGTTGGGCTTATAAGTGATTTATATTTCCTGTTTTATTGTGATAGTCCTGTGCACTTTGCGTTCCTCGATCTTGTTGTTTCTTGATTTGTTCCACCCGTGTTTCCAAACTGAGTATTTATTATTTAGACTATTTACACCTGACTTTCAGTATTTTTGTGGATTAAAGCAATAAAGTTTACGTTTGTTTAAGTTAACTTCTTTTCGCTGCAGTGCTGAGTTTAGGTTCATCTTTTGCCCAACACGCAACGAATCCTGACACTGTTTGAATTCTTGACTGTCTGCTCTCCTGATAACTGATGATGGAGGAGAAAACATGAAAACATGAAAAACAAATCAGGCTGAATTCAAGTTTGGTGGATCTTTATATTGTGAACCTTTATGAACACATTTTTCTCACCTTTTCCTTTTGTAATGTCTCAAACTGAGATTGATATGGAAGTAGAATCATATTTAGCTTCATGAAGATTGTTGCTGACTTCAGTAAAATGGATTATGAGGACATTACGGAGCATGTGGGGGATGATCAGCAATGTATAAATGTGGATTGTTGCAACAGTAAAACATTACAGTTTGATTATCACAGTCACGTGTGTTTACCATCAACATGTGTGTTTAACTCTGTACTTACTGAGTGTTGTTCACTGTGAGCTGGACTGTGTGTTTGTGGTCTGTGGTTAACTGAAGCTAACAGCTCTGCAGTCGTCCAGCATCCTGTTTCTGATAGAAAGAAACACTTCAGCTGCAGCTGTTTCAACACAGAGCTGCTCATTTTAAACACAGGAAGGAACACGGAGACATCATCTGGAAACTCTGCACACAAACTATCAGTTCATTCAAAGTTAGTGATGAATTACAACAAGAACTTATTCAAATATTTTTCACCATTTTATTTTATTTTATAAATACACCCTTTAGACTCAGACGCATATTCACTTCGCACCAACATTTACATTATTTCCTCAAACCATTTTCTGAATCTGCTGGAAGGTGGTTTGTCTAATAATAGTGTTCATGCTGTGAGAACATGGTCTGTCTGGTCTTCTGGTCTGTGGTGAAGTGTCGAACAGATGATGGCAACTTTGTGGTCGTCCATCTTGTTTTTCACAGAAACACTCACAAGTTCTTTGTGGTCTCAGATGTGAAGGTAAGAAAACTGTGAGAATCTGCTTTGGTTTATTAAAAATAATCTCTTCATGAAGCTGCAGGTACAGCTGCTGAAGATATATTTATGGAGTTTTTCTTTTCAGTTTTTCTTTTGGTTTATTAAAAATAATCTCTTCATGAAGCTGCATTAAAAATACAGCTGAAGACGTCAGTTATGAACAAACAAGGAGGCCCAGGTACAGCTGCTGAAGATATGTTTATGGAGTTTTTCTTTTCACTGAAATAGACTCAAACTCAAGAATCACACGGGTCCTTGAGGCCATGCAAAGTAAAAAACATTCAAATGTATGATTTTTTTTCTAATAATATAAAGATAATTACCCATAAAGGAAATGAAGGTATTGTTAGTGTAATCTAAAATTGTTGCTTGTCTACTCCATGGCTACTCCGTCCAGGTGGTGCACTTATCTTGGCCTAATCAGAATACGGCTGCCACCAGTTTCAGTCAAACGAGATACTTTTGTCATATTTTTAATTAGTTTATAGAAGACATATTTACATGCTTATATAATGTAAATTTGTTCATCTTAGTAATATAACATATAAGTTATGGCACTGCCAATATGCAGTGTATATAATATCCTCCACTGGGTCCAAGAAAAAAATATGGAGCTTAGCCAAAGTAGGGTTTGATAAATGTGTCTTGTCCCCTGAACGCTCACTGTGGTTGCTGTCCATGGTTCTGATCTCCAACTACCTCACTGAACGACCACACTACGTCAGGCTGAAGGACATCACGTCTGACACAGTGGTCAGCAGCACCACAGGGAACTGTGTTGTCCCCTCTCCTCTTCACCCTGCACACCTCTAACATCTGCTGTAACTCTGAATCGTGTCATATTCAGAAGTTTGCGGATGACACAGCCATCATGGGGTGTATCTGGGATGATCAGGAAGAGGAGTACAGAAGTCTGGTGAGGAACTTTGTCGCATGGAGTCACACAAACCACCTGCAACTCAACACCTCAAAGACCAAGAAACTGGTTATGGACTTCAGGAGGTCCAGAGAAGGTCCACTGCCAATTCAAATAGAGGGAGCGGAGGTGGTGGTTGTCAACAAGTACCTCAGGCTGTGGGTGACAACAAACTGGAGTGGTCATACAACATGTAGCACCTGAATAAAAAGGCCAAAGCAGACTGTATTTCCTCAGGAGACTGAAGTCTATGCTATATGTATGCTTATATTCATATTGTATTGATTTGTATTCTTACTTCTTTACTATGCAAATGTCTGTCTGTGTTTTGCTACTGGAAACTGAATTTCACAGAGTCTAAACTGTAGTGACATAAAACTACTGTAACAAACGGTGCTGAAGAGAATAAAGAATGAATGGAGATGAAGCTTGACATGTAAATAGTTTGTGTTTTTGTCCTGAAACACTGTTTGCAGTGATGTGGTGTGCCTGTGTTATGTGATCATACAAACCTGCATAATCCCAACCTTGCTCTCTGTTATTTGTGCAAAATGCTTAAGAACCTGTTGACATCAGTTATGCAACCATCTGTTCTTCAGCAAGAGCCTTAAAGAGGAGTTAGCCAGGATTTGAGCAGTGTTTTCAAGGACTTAGCTGATGGGTGAGCAGGTTGTGCTTTTGTTTTGAAAAATTAAAATGTACATCCTGCTGCACTGGAAGAGATTTCAGAATGAGGATTTCTACAAATGCTTCAACTTATCACAGAATTGAAAAATGTTGTTTTAGAGAAACGTTTTGTTGTGCTCAATGTGCAGTTGCAGTCTGACAAATGCAAAAATTAGCCTGGAACATATGAGGGGAAGTTCACAGACTTCATGACAAGTGACAAAACGAAACGGAAACTATACGAAAAAAAAGAGCTAATAGGGGGAAATGCAGGTTGCTAGGTGGAATTAATTTAGGCTAAAAATGAAAGAAAGTAAAAATAAATACAAGACACGAGGGACAAAAGAATACCAAAATAAAACAGGAAGTGATATGAGAAACAAATTAATTATTATAGCATCTACCTTACAATATAAAATGCCTTGAGGCAAGTCTTGTTGTGATTTTGTGTCATATAAATAAAACTGAATTGTATATGAACACCTAACACAAAAATGAACTTTTGGCCGACCAACCCATAGAAAAAGACGAAGAAGAAGAGGAGGCGGAGGAGGAGGGCTCAGTAAGAATTTTCAGTTAGATCGCTTCCTCATGTAGGATGGTCGGGGCAGCCTCACGAACAAAGATTGAAAAATCCGAGATGGAGGCATTCATTAAGCTAAATCTTTTAATCTGTATTCCCACTGTGGTGTATTTAGGACTTGCTAAATAATCCGTGGACACAGCAGTGACCAAGCTCTATTAATGAAGAGCCTGCAGAGGTGTTTTTACCCACAACAAAGGTAGCATTGCACCGCTCTGCTACTGATCAGTGAATGGCTTTAGCTTGTAAAGAAGTAAAATAAAACTTCTTGACACAGCTGTCGGATGGCGAGAGTACAGTCAAACCTCCGAAGCATAAACGCGTCACACCACGAATGTGGAAGTGTTTGTCAAAGCTGATTTCCTGTTACGACTGCGATGGCTGCTGAAAATTATCTACCGTTTTACTCAACTTTGCTGTTTGCTGTCGTGTGTGCAGGTTATATTTAGTTGTTATAAGGTCAAACATGTTTTAAACCTGCTGTTTTTTTAAATCCTGTTTGTAACAAAGGAAAGTAGCGTTTGGTTTAAGAGTGACTCGGTTACTGGCATTTCTGGCGGCACCTACAGATGCCACAACTTACAGCAGTTTTGTCAGTAATGCGTTAAAGAGTGATGTTGAATTGAACTCCAGAGTAGGGCCGCAACGGTTCAACGAGTATTTCAAACAATTCAACTATATTAAAATTATCCACACATAACTGTTAACTTTTAAATTATAAAGCAGGCGGACTGCAGCCGTCCTATTTTACAGGGCACGAGGTGTAGATCAGATTAATTTCAAAGCTTTTGTAACATTTTTCAGATTTGAAAGTGAAACAATATAAAATATCGTCTCAATTAAATTGTGTTAGTATTTAAAAACATAAAATAAAAGCTTTTTTCACAAGTAAATAAATATGGGATAGCTCAGTAGGTAGATTAGTGGCCCCATGATCGAAAGGTCAGGGGTTGGATTCCCCTGAACAGCCTGACCCTGAGTAAATTACCATCCCTACACACTGCTCTGCCCAGTGGCTGCCCACTGCTTCACTGAGTGACTGGGTCAAATTTTCCCACGGGGATCAATGAAGTATACATTATGTACGTGGGCCAGTAAAGCTCTGAGCTGCTGATTTTAGGTTAGACCGTAATAATAATTAATGTCTACTTCATGATTGTGTCTTATTTTTAGCAGGACAAAAACTTTGCATCAAAGCACAGGGCAAACTTCAGGATGCTGACATGCTTGTTTCTCTTGACTGCAACATTGCAATTTCTAGAATGAAAAGAAATGAGCAGTTCACTTTTAAATGACCTGTATTTATTTTTTCTTTCTGGGTAGAGCTTGCCTGGTTCTTTGTGTTCTTGGTGCTGAGGATCTATGTCTGGAGACGGGTCAGTAAACTGAGCCATGAACATCCTGGTGTATGTCCCAGGTTGGTTGAGGTGATGCAGGATGAAGTGCAGTCCCATACTGATGCATCCTCAGCTGACTGGTTTGCTCAGTAGTGAACCTGCAGGATGTCCAGCACCGGCTCTGATGTCCTTCAGGTGTCTCAACATGAGTCTTTCAAAGGACGTCATGACCACAGACGTCAGGGAGACAGACCTGTAGTCATTTAATCCTGTGATAGTGGATTTCTTTGAGACTAGCAGATTACAAGTATTACATTTTTACTATTGTTGTCATTCGCTGCCACCATCTCAGAGCTCTTTATATTTTCTGTGGGTGGTTCATGGTTATTGCTAATTAGTGGCTCTGTTGGTAGAGAGGCTCATTTACCAACTGGAAAGTCAGGTGATCGATCACTGGCTCCTGTAGTCTGCGTGCCAAAGTATCCTTGGACAAGTATTTTCTTCTTAGGATGAACCCTGAGTTGTTCCTGATCAGAGTGTGAGAGTGCAAATCATAGAAAACGCTTAGCCGTAGAAAAAAGTTATGACTGTGTGTGTGTGAATGATCAGCTGAGGAGAAGGTTGTTATTTGAGTAACAGTCATGTAGAAAGAAATATACTGTGTATGTATCAGATACACATCTGGATATCAGATAAAGAATAACTATACAGTTTTGGTTAGTCTGAAGTTTGCTGACTGGTAATTATGTGGTGATGCAGCTCATGCCATGTAATAGAGTAACACAGAAGTAATGTAACTAGTAATAATGACCCCAATACTTGTGTGATGGCAGCATGGGCCTGGGAGGGCTCTAATGAACTATTTGACAAAGAAGTGTAATGTGTGTGTCAGTGTGATGTGTTGTAGTTTCAGGAGTCAGTATTCAGGTACAAACCTTTTTGGCTACGTTCACACTGCAGGCAAAAGCGCATCAAATCCGACTTTTTTGACCCTATGCGACCCATATCCGATCATGGTGTGACAGTGTGAACGGCACAAATCCGTTATTTTCAAATACTCTGGTTCAAATGATCTGGGTCACTTTCGTATGTGGTACTGACTCCGATACTTATCTGATGTTTTAGAAAGCGACTGCTGTTTGAACGGTCATGTCGCTGACACAAAACATGCGCCAATTACACTCAAAAAAATGAAACGTTGACTTTAATTAAAATTATTTTGTCAACAGGTTCCACGAAATTGAATGTTAGTTTAAAGCAAAAATCTTTAGTTCATCTAATTTAAAAAAAACTACTTAAGATTAACAAGACATATTTAAGACTAACTAAATCAAGTTATGTTGTATGAACATAGATGATATATTTACAGGTTAGATAGTTTAGATTAGTTACTTCAACACATTTCTTATTTGTGGCAGTAAAATGTTAAATTTAAGTTAGATTAATTCAAATATTATATTTTCAGCCACCTTGTGCTTTATTAATTAGTTTTACATAAATCTATTTTGTCAACAGGTTCCACACAAATGAATTAAGTACATCCAACTTGTTTTTTAAAATTTCTTTTATTGCCAACACATTCAGTGAGCATTTGTGTAAACCCAGTCCAAAATAAAACACAACAGCTCATTAGGGTTAGTAATTAACAGTATGTAGACAGATGCAACATCAAGACTTTAAATTAAATGTCTGTATCTACCAGAAATAGAAGAAAAAAAAAAAAAACATTGAAGACCACATAACACATTGATAAGATGACACTTGAGTTATGCACATGTGATGCTAGTAAGGTCTGTGAGTGTTTTTTTCTTTTAGTGTCTAAAATGGATAGCAAAGTTGCTATTTGCAATGATTGCTTAGGGTCAGTCCAGTAACACAACGACAATGAAGTGCTTTCCTTTAACAATGCAAAGTGAAGTGTCCACCTCAACAGCCACAATTTAAAAAATTAATTAATGTAATAATATTGATAATAATAATAATAATAATAATAAATAGTCCACTGATATTAGCAATCAAAGAAAATTATATCACCATCCCAAATAAAACATGCCAACATTATGATCTAACAATAAAACAGCTTGTCAGCGTTCAGTTTTTTGCAACAGCACAGCAGTAACCATTTAACACTCGCCACTGTCAACGTTTATTTTACCAGTGTTTGGGCAAAAAAACTTCAGTTGTAAACATTTTAACATGGAAACAATTGTTCGTCTTTAAAAGTCCACAAAATATACATTCATCCTGCATTCCTAACTTACCCTTATTTTTAGTATGTATTGCAATTACCTTTACAATGCACACAATGTAACACAAACTGAATATGAACATATTTCCACCTCATAACAATATGCCTTGAACGCTAATATACACACCACCCTTCAACATTTCTGGTGCAGTATCATCTCTCAATTAAATCCTTTAAATCTAAATACTTTTGATGGTCTCTTACTAGCCCCCCCACAAGAGTAAAATCTCTCAAATTGTAGTAGTTTACAAACTTTTCAAAATGTTCTAAATTTCTCTTAAATTTAATTTTCCCTTTATCTATCATTTACAAATTACCATTTTATTCCCATTCAGCCTCCGAAAAACTTCTGTCCATCTGACAGAACATTCATCATCCAAATTAAGGGTTGGCTTATTCATTCAGTTTATTCTTGAGCAACTGTACCTTGGTCAAGAGTCTGCTGACAGTGGGGGAACTTGCACAATCGGTGGCTGACTAAATACTTTTTTGCCCCACTGTATATCCCACCCATTAAGAGTGCACATGCAGAGGCCAGGTCTTCCAGGTCATGCAGAACACCCGAGATGGTTATACCCACATCGGCTGGAGGAGTGCTGGCATCAGCTCTTTTGATGGTAAAGATAGCAAGGGTAATTTGTTCCAGCTCCCTCTGAACAGCTGTAGCTTAGACACAAAAACATAGAAAAATGGCATCCAGTTTTAAAAAAAGAAAGAAAAAGGGCCAAAGCTACCCTTTAATGACGTAAACACAATATTAGGAACATGCACCCCAGTGTGCCACTATTTTAGACTACAGATTCAACGATAAATATAAATAGTTTGGGTATACAAGAAGATTTCCCAAAACATTTAAACAGGTTCCATGCAAATTACAACAACAACAACATTACAACATGCAACAACATTAGTTATTCAAAATTTGGTTTAATACAGATAAAAAACTAAACTAAAATTACCAACCAATTATTCTTTGAAGAGGATGCTTGGGTCTTCATTCAGGTAAAAAGGTAGTGCCCTGAGGACACACTCCCTCCCCTTTTCAATAGTTTCCTTCTGTAGAGAGTGGCAGAGATACAGGAAGAGAAAACAGAAGTACTTTAGGATGACACAAACTCACATTATACGCAAAATGAATGACATATCCACTGCACAGATAGACATGTACACAAGACCAACTACGGTAATCATCACATGGACATGAATAGTTAACCTGTTGGGCAGGGTTTCCACCACATTATATATGTCCATAATGGAGGTATAGACTAGAGATGGCACGATACCACTTTTTTTATGTCCGATACCGATATCATAAATTTGGATATCTGCCGATACCGATATGAATCCGATATAGTGTTTTTTAATTAACAAAACTGTTTTTTAAATATCTTGCTGCATTTTGTATAAGTTCATACTCAAGTTTAAAACAACAACTACACTAAAGCTATTCTGTTAAACCTGTATGCAAAAAAAATATTTCATAGTTCAGCAATACTGATCAATCTAATAAACTTAAACCTACACCATCCTCCCTATTCTGGTATTTTAAAGAGTACTTAGCGTAAATATTAAGCAACCTAACTAATAGGGTTCCAACTCCCAGCAACAACAAAAATAAATAAATAAAAAATAGGGAACCACCCCTCACGCTCCACCTCATGATGCTTAATCGACGTAATCAACCTTGATTTGATGCAGTGTGAAAAAAAAATGAACAGAAATCAATTATTTTTCAAGAAATATTAAATAGATTCAACATCTTTCTTCAACAAAATTGCAGACTGCACAGATGGTACCTTCCCAAAGTAAAAAGTACTATAGCTTACTAGGGTATATATATATTAGACTTAATAGTTACTATATACAGTAATTGACTTCTATTCATTTTACATCAAATTAAAACTTTGGGTGTCAGATAATTATTTATTAAAAGCTAGACATTTTAAATGAGAATAAGAAAGAAAAGTATGTCTTTGTGCCCCCTTTTCCCTGTTAATGCCCTATCAGCCCCCCTGGCTAAACTTTGCTAGATCCGCCCCTGCACAGTTACTAGCGTCAGCTACGTAGAAAAAGATCCTCGAGTAGAAAGTAATATTAAATAAATTCTAACAACAGCTGATCAAGCTTAAACGTGCTGCTGTTGTTCAGCCGCTGGTTTCCTCTTTCTGGTGCAAAGTGGGCCAAAAACAAACTAGAGACACGGACTCGCGACAGAAAAGCCGATCAGCTGATCGTTAAGCAGTTTCATGATTGAAGTAGCAGCAAGAAGAGGCAGTCGCTTGTTAAGCTTAACGCAGGAATGCTTTACAAACATTCAGAGATGGACTTACACACTTGCTTTACTTCTCTCGGGGATAACTTTGTCGGAGATGAAATGCCAGGTTGCTAGCGAAGCTCCACATGCTATCCAGACCACCGACAGGTCCCGCATGCCACAGCCGCTCTATCACGTGATGCATACTGCTCCGACGTGCTAACGTTCTGAGGTGAGTTACGGCGTGTTGCAAGTTTTGTGAGGTGCTTTCGTGATATTTAATGGATCGGATTACATTTTTTATTTTTCTCCGATATCCGATCCAGTAATTTGGGTCAGTATCGGACCGATACCGATACGTAATATCGGATCGGTCCATCTCTAGTATAGACAAACTAATACATCATCTTCTTTGCATTCAAAACATAACATAAAAACATTCACTTCTGGTTTAACCTAAATCGAGGGATCAGATTTTACATATGTTTAGGTAATTTAAGTTTTCCAACGTTTTGAGTAACAAACTTTGTCTTGCTTAATATAAATGTAAGTGCACTGTGCAGCTACCATACACTAGCTGTTTAAATTTGAAAATGATCTTATTAGCCATAATATTTTGCTACCAACAGAATAACGCACCTGTGTGGCTGGGGCCAAAGTTTGTCTAATTTTCTTCCCTGCAACGCCTCCTTTTTTCTTGAAGACTTTTATGAGCTGGTCAGTGTATTGGTCAAGTTGTGCAAAAAGCCTTGGAACATGTGCAGCAGTAGTAATCCTCACATATTCTGCTTCCACCTGAAAATATGTCAACAAACACAACATACTGTACTGTAAATATACATACTATATGTACACATATACAAACTAAAACTAATGTAGTAAGACCTCATTAAAGCTATAATTTTAACACAAACATTTACACAAAATGCTAATGGAGCCATTACAGTTTTTATTATATTTATATTATATTTATTTATAAGTTTCAAAAAATACTGATCACAGCTGATCTGAAAAGAATTTCATGCCTCAGGCCCTTGAACTGCAACCTTTACAATGGTTCAGATGTGGAGGAGAAATAACAGGGGCATGGGATGGGTCACTAAAGAAAACTTAACTTATAAAACAGTTTTGTTTTTTTAAAGTATAACAGTTCACATACAGGCTCAGCAGTACCACATACACCACATCAGTATAGGAGGGAGCAGGTAAAGGCAGGATCTGAGATTTATAAAGAAAAAAAAAATTAATTCCTTAATTTCAAGAAGCAAATTATTGTTTGAATTACAACTAAATAAAATACTACTCAGAAGAAAAGCAAGAGATTGACACTGCCATGTGCTAACTTTCTATAGAAGCAATTATCACCAGGTCTGTCGACCTCCATTGTCTGTCCACTCATATGTCGTGAATAATTTTATTAAAAAAATTAAGTGTGTACTTTCACAAACTGTAATTTATAACTACATTGATATGTATAACTCCGCTAGGAAACATGCTGTATTTACAGACCATTTTTACATAATACAGATTACTGATAGAGCAGAACAATGGTGTCACAGTGGCTTTCGCCCTTGACTTTTTGGATTTTAAATGTCACTTTATGCTATCCTTGCTATCCTATTCGATATTTCCGACTCTCGGATTACAGAAAAGGAATCCCAAGAAAGCAAATGGAAAAATAACCCCTTGAAAGAATAACCCCATGAACCCCTGTAGCTAATCCCTTAATAAAACAAAAAACAATAAAAATGTTTCTTACACAGTCCACAAAATAAGCATGTCCAGGACCCAGTAAAACTAATGTAAAACAAGCACACGCAAACGATATAACATGTCTTGTAAGACAAACGCAAAATATAACCATGCTGGACATATAGATACTACACAACATAGTCAAAGAAAAAAGTGGTCTTACCTCTCAAAGAAACAGTAGCTTGGCACCAAAACAGCCTTTTTCAGTTAAATTTGAAGTCTTGCGCATGAGCAGGCACAAGCCGTGAAACCTTCTTGTTCTGCGCGGTTTCATTACAACTGTTTTTGCATTACTGCCACCTTGTGGATATACAAGGTATATCGATCCTAATTGACTTAACTTAAATGTTATGCGATCAAGTAACACATTAGTATTATGTACGTTGAATAATAGACACAATTACGTAGACTTGATTAGAAAAACATATGTTAACTTAACAAAAACATATTTTAAGTAAAATGAAAATAAATAATTAATATACACTGAACAATCCACCTCATTCATTTTTTTGAGTGTATCAGCGCCAGAGAAGACATAGTGAACGCTTCCTGGGCATTCAGTGTAGATGTCAGTGAAACTGTTGGGAAGACAACGTGAACATTTTATTTGTACTGTATAATCTGCAGATTCTGACAGAAATCTGCATCTCCCATTTCCTCGCACAGAGATGCAAAAATATGCGGCCTTTCAGAGGTCTTGTCTTGATGACGTTTACCATGCGCACAACATCATCCGACACAGGAGCTAGGTCTGCTGGTAAAGTCTTGGGAACGAACACCTTACGGTGCAGAAAACAATAACATCTGGGTGTATCGCTTTCTCGAGCTCACCATTTTTGCTTTCTTTTGACTACTGCTCATACTCGGCTCTCCTGGATTAGAATTTTTTCCAGGGCTCAGTTCTGAGTCCGCAGTTTTTCTTTTCAAATATTTATCCATCTTTGTTGTACGTCTTGCAGCTGCCACGTAGCGCGCACATCACGAACTCTGTCTTAACTCAACAAGGTGATATTGCGCTACCCACTGACATGAAAGACTCTACCAGTCACTGCATTGAAAGCACAGATGCCCAACTATGATTTTATTACTTGTAGTAATTATTAAATTGTGTTTTTTGGAGCAACTAATTAAAATTAAATAAATTCCCACGGCACACCTGACAATCTTTCTCTCTTTTTCTTAAAACACATAGTAAAATCTAGTCCCTTTAACTTCCTAATAAAGCTGCTGTAATGAAGGTTCTGTAGAAATCAAGTTATAAATCTCCACTGGGACAATGGGCCAAGGTTTCAGATCATTCATACACACTGTACTGTTTATACACCCAGATAGATTTGACAGATTTGAGGACCCAAAATGCAGACAAGAAATACGGGCAGTAGTTTATAAATAGGTAATTTATTTGGCTGTGAAAAATGAGATGCAAACAAAGACTGCGCGAAAGGAGGGAATGTGAGACTAAACACAAACCAGATAAAATCAATGCAAAGGAGATAAGAAGACATCAAAATAAATATACAGAAAGTGAGAATAACTGAACGGGGAAACACAGAAACAGCAATGAACTTAAATATCAACAAATAACAAGAGAAACAAACACAGGGAACAACTAATGCAACCAGGAACTAACAACTCATGGCTAAATACAGTAAGACAGCCATTCATAAAATTAAGAGTGCTGTGGTCCACTTAAAAACCAGAAAATGACTTAAATCTTCACTTGAATGAAAAACAAAAGAAAGTGGCAACGATATTAAAACTGTATTTTATAAAAACATCAACAACACAGGCTGCTGGCTCTAAACTGCTGCCCAGTCATATGCAAAGTGTTAATGCTGATGTGTGACCAACCTGCTGCTGGGACACAAATTTCAATACAAGGGCAGTAAATCTGGTCCAGGGTAATGAGTAATATTACACATTAACCGCCTCCTATTACCAATTATATTATACTAACTCCATTTATACTGGTGAGTAATTTCAAACTGAATTTGTTACTACTGTGGCTGCAGTACCTTTGCAGTCCACAAGGGGTCGTTGGCCCACACTATGGGAATAACGCAGTAAGGAAATACATGGAGAAGCAAATATAAACACTAAGCAAATAAAGAATGGGAAAAAAAAAGTTTAAATAAAGAAAACTTGATGATGATGGTGAGGGACATGATGGGCTGGCAGAGCAACAGTTTCCATTAAAGTCTCGAACAGAAAGCTGCAAAAGAGTTTTGAGCACACACTGAAGGTAAACAACATGCACTGACATATAATTCAAAATCATGTAATATGACTAATAAAAATCTAATAACGTGAAAAACTACACTGCGTTGGTGTATTTGTATAGTAGCTCTGAGAGGTCAAATGCACTGCAACTAAAGTAAACACTAATAAATGCTGAAAAAAACACAAAACACAAAATAAATACAAAGAACTAAACAAAAGAAAATGCAGCATCAACCAATTTTTAAATCATGGAACAACAGCAACAAATTCTAATGAGACAATACAGTAAAAGGCAATCATGTATGTACTGTTTATGAATATTTGTCTGGGATGAATCAGGAGCTACAGCCCAGTGAGGAAAACCAAACCACATACACCCACAGCTATGTCATGTTCAAAATTTGTAGATCTAAAATTTATCAATGTACTGTTATCAATTCAGAACAAATTTTAAATAAATATTTGTTATATGGCTCACTGTGTACAACGGGGAAAGGGTCGTCTCAGATAATGAGAAACACTCGTGGCCTCAGGTGTGTCCAAACCTTTGACTGGTGCAGTTATTCAGTCACAACTAAATACAACAGAAATACTGAATCTATTTTTCAGTGATAAGCCACACTCAGCCACGCTCCTTAACAACGTTTTGTTTGTTTTTCTCAAAAAACATTTTTTCCTATTCTTTTTTCTCTCTGAAAACTACCAAAGAGAACTCAGTTTGACACGTAACAGTCTTGCACCGACAAGCTGATTCACTTCACCAACAGTGGAAAACCTAGCATGGTGCGCAGTGTTATTAAAAAACACTGACGAAGCTGGACAGCAGCATTGTAAAAGATGTAGCAGACCTATAAATAAAATCTACAGCAGATACGCAAAATCAGAAAGCTGTGAAGCAGGATAAAAATCTACCACTGATCCTGTCCCAGCTCTTTCATGGTACCGCCTGTGCTTTTGCTTTATGTGCTCACGGTGTTTGAGATTAAATCTGAATTTCCAAGTTCCCCGCTGGAATTTGAAACTGGAATGCCATCTCCTCAAATCAGATTTCCAAGTTAAAAAGCCGCACCTTCCCCGACTTAACACTATACAATGGGGGCAATAAATGTGAACAACGGTAAAAGTGTAAAACCTTTAATCTACCCTGCCACTGGTGTGTTTTGTTACCCATAGAGAGTTTTATTACCTATACAGAGAGGAGCAGAAATCGGTATATATTGTGCTGGCAGACGCTCTAGACTCAAATACAGTTCAGGGTTACATCGATCAGTATTATGGGTATGTGCAAGTATATACGGATGCTTCAAAGAATCCAGCTAGTCAAGTGGGGATGGCAGTAGTAATTCCAGACTTCATGGTCGAAATTGGGAAGAGGATTAATGATGGATTGTCTGTGTTTACAGGAGAAATGATAGCAATTCTATTAGCGGTACAGTGGGTGGAAGATTTGAGGCCATTTAAAACAATTATTTGTTTAGATTCAAGTGCAGCCTTGGTTAGTCTACAGAACGGTCATTCGAAATGTAGGTCAGATATTTTAATAGAGGTTCAGTAAGGAGAGCCACAAGAAGGAGTTGGCAAGAGGAGGTGGTGGTGTCAAGACTGAGATTTGGACATACAGTTTTGAACTCTACACTATTCTTGATAGGGAAACATAGGAAACATAGGGAAATATGATTATTGTGGAGAGAAGGAAATTTTGGAGCATGTTATTGCAGTGTCAGAAGTATAAGGTAGAGAGGAGAAAATTGGTCCAAAATCTCGGTAATTAATATGAAATTGGATCTTGTTGCTGTTTCAGAAGGAGTCGGGGATAAATGTTATGAGGCTTTGTTTCAGTTTTTGAGAGAAGGAAGGTTGGAAGGATATGAAGGTTTTTTGTTTTGTTTTGTTTTTGAGCGTGATTCCTGTCCACACCAGTGGTGGCGGGGATGCACCATGCAGTTGTTTGCCAACCGCCAATAATACTTACAAGAACTACGGAAATGGCTGCTGATGTACTGATGGAAAGGATGGTGAATGAGAGATTGGTACAATTTTTAGTCAAGAAATATATTAGCATTCATAACCACTATCAGAGTGGTTTTCGTAGAGGAAGAGGGACGATGGATCCTGTCTTATGTTTGGAAGATGATATCATCTTCTTTGATGTAGAAAAGCATATGATATGCTTTGGAGAGACTAGGTCTACTGATTAAATTACATGAAGCAGGGGTAGGAAGAAGTATGTTTAATTGGGTATTGGACTTTTTATGTGACAGAACAATTCAAGTTAAAATAGGGTCGCGTGTCTGAGCCGTGTAAAACAGAAAATGGAACTCCTCAGGGAAGTGTAGTTAGCCCAGTTAGTTTGCTCACTTATGATCAATGATATTTTTAAAGATGTGTCTGATAGTTGTGGTAAATCACTTTTGGCTGACGATGGAGCGTTATGGGTGAGGGGGAAGAATGTTGACCATCTCGTCAAGAAACTTCCTGAGGGGATAGGTAAAGTAGAAAAGTGAATGAAGTAGAATGAAGAAGTAGAATGGGGTTTTAAATTTTCTGTTGAGAAAACTAAAGTAATGCTTTTTCACAAATAAGAAAATAGGGGGGAATAAACTGTTATTCTTGTATGGGAAAGAGTTAGACAGGGTGGATTGTTTTGTTTTTGGGTGTGGTTTTTGACAAGAGATTAACTTGGAAAAATCACATAGAGCACGTTGTGGGGAAAGTAAAAAGGTTCTTAATGTGTTGAGGTGTTTAGCAGGACTGACATGGGGTGCTAATTTTAATGCACTTAAAAGTATTTATATCACGTTAATTTAGATTATGGGTGTGTGGTATATGGATCAGCGGCTAAGACTTCCTTAAAGAAGCTGGATGTAATCCAAGCTCGAGCACTGAGACTTTGCTTTAACACAACACCACTATGTGCTCTACAAGTGGAATCAGGAGAATTGCCACTGTATATTAGAAGGCAACAGCTGATGGTTAATTATTGGATAAATTTAAAAGGTCATGATGAAAACCATCCTGTTAAGAAAGTGTTAGGGAATTGTTGGGAAAGGGAAAAGGTTTTTAAAATAGTTTTGGGTGAATTGGGGATGATAGAGCAAGAACTTTTAACATTTAAAGTGTATGACAAAGACTTCAGTCAGACAGTGTTGTGGCCTTTACGACCCATATGGAGATTGAAATACATTAAAGTAGACAGATTGTTAACAGATACTAAGAAGAGGAAATTGACCGCAGATATTTGTCAAAAATTTTCTAACAGATTGGTGAGCAAATACAGTAACTTTTTAAAAGGTGTATACAGATCAAACGATCCTAAGACTGAAGCAACTAGTGTAGCAGTGGAAAAAGAACATCAAATTGTCTGGGTATATATGCAGTTGAGTTGTATGCCATACTTGACATACAATACCATTATTGAGTATTAAACAAGGAAACCCATCAGCAGATTTTGTATGACGTTCTTTTTGCTCATCATAGACTGTCTGATCCTAAGAAAAGGACTCCGGCTCATTGTCAATATCTGAAGGGAAAAGTATAGTTTGGACAGAAAGTAAGAACTTCTGGCAAATGGCATGGGATAATGACACAAAAGGGAGACATTTATATAGGGTGCAAAACACAATAGAAGCTAAGAGGAGTAGTGTATTAAAGAGACAGGAGGAGGTTATTATCAGTCGAATACGAACAGGCCACTGCTTTTTAAATGGCACTCTTTTTAAGATGGGGAAACATCCGACTGGGTTGTGTGATGGATGTAATGCTATGGTTGGACATGTGCTTCTTAGTTGTAGGAAGTATGCAAGTCACAGGAGGGTGATGAGGGGTGAAATGAGTGGTGGAAGGGAACTTACGTTTGAACAAGTGGTTGATAAGTTAAGTCATGGTGAAGGGAAAGAGGTGGTTTTTCGTTTTTTGAGGAATGCTCATCAAGAGGATCTGAGGACTCAGGAGTGACGGAAGATTAAAAGCCAGGAGATGGCAGTAATGCAACAATTTTGGATGCAAGCTACCGTTAAACTTGAAAGAGGAAGAAGAAGAAATGGCTGCTGGAACAGCTGCGTCACTCTACTGTTTAATGTTTGTCGGTGTCTTCGCGTTTGTCTCTGCAGGTGAGATTTAACTTTTAGAAACTAGTGATGGGTAGATGAGGCCTCGTGAAGCGTTTCAGCACATTCCCCAAACTGTGTCGATACTGTGTCGACACAGTGCTGCTGTTTTGCTCCATACTGACACCTGCTGGACCTTAAATATCATTGCAGGCAACTTACTTGAGACTCACAACAGACACTGATTCAATGACCTAGTCATTCTTGTACACTGTAAGGTATTGTACTGTCCATGGAATCATTTTATATCTTTTATATTGCAAATATTGTAGACATCTTTAAAATATAGTGTGAAAGACATTAAGTGAAAATTAAAATGAAAGTATTGTGAATGTAATATAAATTTCTATTCAGAATAATAAGTTTATCGAATGTTTTTGCATTCAGTCTATTGCGTTTTTTTTTTTTTTTTTACACCATTTCTCCAGCTTTGGAAAACTCACAGGAACAGATGAAGCTGGGGTACACAAAAACTGTAAAGCCAGGTGGAAAAGGTTCAGATAAGAGGTCTTCCTGTTCCCCCGGTACGTTAAAGGATCCTCTGATCGTGGAATGTTTCTCTCCGACACTCTCCACAATACTAAGGGGTTGGCAGTCCTTTATAATAAAATTCAGGACTGCCTGGTCCAGAGCAGTCTTCTTAGATGCTTGATTTCAAAATAATAAAACGCAAATTAATAAAAGAAATGACGATAAAGCTGTTCAGTGTCAATATAAGCCAACCTGTGTTCATTCTCAGTGTGTTTGTCTCCTCATTTTCATGTTTGGCTCTGTAATGCCTGAACACTGAGGAGGTGCTTTTGTTTGTGTAAGAAATGCAGAACAGATGCAACATTTAACCTGCATCAAATGAAATAAATAATTTACACTTCAAGTCACATTGCTGTTTTCCTGTTCTGATAGATTACACTGAAACAAAGACAAACTATTATATTATATTATTTGCAGTTAAAAGATCAAAGTGATCCCACACAGCAGAAACATTTCTTTTTATTTCAGGGTCCATTTTGTTATAGAGAGATGTTTTTTGGGGTTTTTTTATCTTTGCGAGAGTAATTTTGTGGGGGTTTTTTGGTGGCGACTCATTCCATTGTTAGATGCGGATGCGGTACCTTTTAAACACAGTTTGGTGCGTTGGCAATGAGCGAGACAGCAGCTGTATCGATCACGTGACTTTTTCTTAAAGCGACTTACGCACCGATACGGGCATCGCTGGGTGAGCTTGATACATGCGTCGGTGCGTCAGTGTTGCTGGACCCATCACTATTAGAAACCAAACTGTTATTTCCTCTGAGATGAAGAGGATTAAAAAGTATCGCCCTGTTTGTTTGTTTGGTTTACAGACGTAGTATAACCCCTATTTCTAATCGTGTAAAAACTGACACAGTCAACATCAAATTTACCAGAAATCTAGCTCAAACTTGAGAGGAAATTACATATGAAAAGAAATAATCTCCACATTATGTGGCACATTCAGTACAGTCCACTCAGCACATCTCGTATTTTTGTTTTTGCTTAACAGAAGCTTTCTGAAGCCAATCTTTTCTTCAACAGACCCTCATCATCAGCATGAGGAATATGTTTTTTTATATTATCGCGTAACTATTATGTTTCCATGTTGTCTAATGTTCTGTGATGAACACAAAAGCAGTGTTTTTGTGTGTATGTGTGTGTGTGGCTTCTCAATCTGATTGACTCCGGTAGAAGTGAACAGTTGTACTTTAACTTTTAACCTCTCTGCTCTGTGTTGTTTCCTCATTCAGACCAGAAAAACATCACAGCTGAGTCTGGACAGGACGTCACTCTGACATGTCGAGCTCCAAACAGCAAGATCGTAGCCATAGAGTGGAGCAAAGACCTTTGGAACCTCCTTTATTACCAAATTGGTCAGTTTGATCCAGACAACCAGAATCCAGCTTATAAGAACCGGGTGGATCTGAAAGACAGACAGATGAAGGATGGAGACGTGTCTTTGATTCTGAAGAATGTGACAATTAATGATACTGGAACATACAGATGTTATGTTGCATGGGGAGAATCAAACCAAGAGGCCTGGTTGAACCTCATCTGCACCATAAACCTCAGTGTTGGTCCTCCAGGTGAGTGAGTAGAGTTGAGTGTGTGTGTGATCAGAGGTGAAGCTGCTTCCTGCTTGTTGATGTTTGTTTCTAAAGATGTTGTTGATGAGACTTTGTAGAAAGCAGCTGGTCTGAGTGATGAGATAAGATAGCATTAATACTTTGAGCCTAGCTACAGTTAACATTGAATATAAATTATAATAATATAATTATCAAATACAAAACATGTCAAACATTTGTGCTGATTTTGTTTTAAAGATATTAATAAAAGTTTAAAGGTCAAAGGTCAACCATTAGTGTTAGTGATAACTGTTTTACATCAGTTTGTTTGACTGGGGGTGGGGGGGGGAGTTTTACACCTGTGCTCCTCTGTCTTGTGGTGGAAAAACTGTTTTTTACACCGGCAAAAATAATTTGTGTGGCATCTTAGAAATAAATGATTCTTTTGGAACTTTTAGAACTCTTTTATTCTTAACAAATAATTCTAAAAGATTCTTCACACAAGAGAATGTCCTCATTTTTTGTAGTTTAGGGTTCAGTATTTATTTAGTTTTTTCTACTTTATTTATTTATTGAAATGCAATCCTTAAACTACGAGAGTTGCAGACAGCGTTTGTGTTTTTGTAATTTTTTAATAAAGATTTATTTATTTTTTTAAAAGATACACAAGTCCACTCTAGATACTGCAACCGCGCATCTCTGCGCATTACTGGGCAAGTCTACAAGGACATGGTCAAGATCATCCAACAAGAATTACTTTCTAATCCTGCTGGGAAACAGAGAATTTGAGCTTTAGGTGGACAGTGGGACACAAAGTAGCTGAACTTAATCTGGACAAGATCAACATGAGTCAAACAGTAGGATTACCTACCTACATACTTCCTGATGCAGTCGTGGATTTCACACTATTGAACAAACAAACAAGGATATGGGTTTTATCTCACATACACGTGCAGCAGAGGACAGGAAACAATAGAACATGTTTTATTGCATTGTCAAAAATATGATGCTGAAAGAAGTCAGTTGATCAAAAAGCTTGGAAGTGAAAGTTATCAGGACATATTTTGGTTTTTAATGTGGACTCATTTGTTTGGGAGGAATCTTTTTTTTTTTTTTTGCCATTTCGTTCCACACTCCACACCAGTTGGTGGCGGTAATGCTTTTATTTTAATTTTGCTGTTTGTCAACCACCAATAAGCGGGAGCTTATTGTCAGAGAGCGGGCATTTTGAATATGCTATGGCTCATACTGCGGTTTACGTCTGCGTTTGTCTTCTGCTGTCTGCAGCTTCAGGTGAGCTTCAGCTATCACAGAGTGTTTTCACACAAGCGGCGTTTACTGCGTTTAAATTGAACTTCGCTTCTTTTACCTCCACGATTGGGTCGCTTGTGCAGATCTCACTCAGGTGATCCTTTTTGTCTGTTGTCAGTGAAGCAGTGGGCAGCCATTGGGCGCCCTGGGAGCAGTGTGTAGGGACGGTACCTTGCTCAGGGGTACCTCAGGGTAGCTGTTCAGGGGAATCAAACCACCGACCTTGCTATCATGGGGCCACCACTCTATTTACTGAGCTATCCCTGCCCCCCAGGGATGCACTGTTGGAGTTGTTGTATAAATCCCCACCCAGCGTACGGAGGAATATTATTTGTAATGCGAGCAGGGATTTTATTAATGCTCTGTGTGAGATATCGCTCAATGTTTTGAAAGGTGTTATCCCGCTGACTGATCGACAGTACAGACAACTAAAAAAGAAAAAAAAGTAATCAGACTGGTTGCAGACAAAAAGGTCAAAATGTTGAAAAAGAGAAGATCCATCAACCAATCTGGAGGATTTTTGCTACCATTATCAGGGGCTGCCATACCCTTCATCACCAGTCTTATAGCAAATAGGTGAAAATGGAGCACACACAGAAAATGTTTTTGGTCCCGCAGCATCAGTTGGACATGTTAAACCATCAGCAGCAACAACATACAGGCTGCGTCAGACATGTAGCGCAAAACGAGCTGGACAAAGCTATGGTTGAAGTGCTGCAGCTGCCAGATTTGGATGTGTATGAGAGGCTAAAAAGTATTCTGCCATTCTTCAGAGATGCCGTTCACTTGTGAAACAAGGCATGAGTGAAAAAAATGTGCTAACACTATCTTTGCCTTCTGAAACCGGTCAGGATGCATCTGACCGCCAAAGCAATGTTGGTGGCAACAGACAAAAAGACATGTTGTCATCCGAGCCTTTTCGATGTGGCCTCACAAAATTATCACAACCACAACAACCGTGAAAATAGTTGGATTTACACTGCTGCTCAATCACAGCTGCCTGATCAATGTTTTTCATTAGCAATTTAGCAAAGTTGATGGTGGTGGTGGTGTGTCTGTGTGAGTGAAAGACAGAGAGGGAGAGCGACAGATTTTCTGTTATAACTTCATTTTATGGACGCACAGTGTGAGCACTCAGGTCGCATCAGAGCATCGGGTCGTATAGTGTGAGACCTGCATCGTGACCTATGAACTTCTAACCCCTGCGAGTCAACCGTACAGTTTGAGCAGGAGCTGAATCGCGCGACTGAAAAGATCGCACAGTGTCTGCCCAGCATAAGACACTAAATGTGGAGGCAGGAATAGACCTGCTGCTTGGTCTGTGGCCTTTCGTCAGACTCCGCTATCACAGTGTTGTTTTTGTAGCCATTTACTCCTTGGCGGGTTCCAAATTTGCGGTTTCGACTTTCCTGTACGACACTCATCAAGTTCCTCTACTGACCAGCCAAACGCTGGCAGACGTCAGATTTTAAATTTGTCTTTAAACGTTAGCTTTGTCTCCCTTCCTGACATATTTAAGGTGGTATTAGCACAGTTACGACACTGTTACACGAGAACATTAACAGGTTTGAGGGGTTATTAAAACGCATAACCAGAGTAAATGAACTACAGGTGTGAACGCACCTGAAGAAGACAAGAATCGCAGCAATTTAGTAATATTATCCATATATTCGTATTATAGTCGTCCAGAAAGGGACAAGCAACAAGAACAGTGATCCTGTCTGCATTGTCACACTGAGTGTTGATCCTCCAGGTGAGTGAGTACAGTTCAATACCTGGCAGCCTGCATGGCTCTGCTCAGTTATACTAACTCACGTGACCACAGGACAGCTAAACACACCACGGGAGAGCAAAGTTCACATGACGTCTGAATTATGCTTTACCGTGAAATCTGTATTGTAACCTGGTATGCAACTCCCAAAAAGAAAAACAAAAGTCCCAGAATTCTGTTGTTTTCTGTTGCTTATGAAACATCAGGACACAGTAATGTGGTAATTAACACCTAATTAACAGGAGCAACGTCCTGAACATAGAGAGAAACAAGCTAAAGTATTGATCCAATCGATTCAATACCAATAACCAATGCTGTCTCAGCACAATCAACATTTAGATCAATCTGCCCACCACTGGTCAGGTTAATAATTTCTAGTGTGTGTAATGTATACAATGTAGAATAATAATACGTTTATTCATGTCAATTAATTAATCAGTACCTAATATTCATGACCTGCTCCTACTTAAAGTTTGTGTCATCAAAGTACCCCTACCTGATTACTGTATGACAACCTTCTTAAAGTTTGAAGAGTCATGTGATCCATAAAATGCCCTGCCCCTTTTTTGTTTTAATGTGAGCATGCTCAGAGCCTGAAGCAGAAAGTCCTTCTTATCAGAGACATTTAACCGTCATCATCATACCTTTTTTTTCCAACTGGTGTCTGAAATGTATTTTTTATTCTAATTTAAAGAAAGCCTTTTTTTGTTTTTAAACTAATGCAGAGAAAGCCTGTCTTTGCAGAGCTTTGTTTTGTGCACCTACCTGACAGCTGACACCTCACACCTGTTTCTCACCTGCAGGTCAGCCAAGAGGACTTGGGAAAGATGGATGTGGTGGACTGGCAGCTGGTCTATCAGTTCCTGCTATGCTTCTTGTTGCTGCTGCAGTTGTTCTTTGATCCACAGAGAACATGAAGTGATCACAGCGTCAGGATTCAGCCTCTCAGTGAACTGCAGCATGTTTGAAATGTCTGTCTCATGTTTTTGTTCTCAGTGTTGTCATTGAAATGTGGAAAGAAAACATAATCTGAGAATCGACAAATTAATAATCCCAAAAGTTGATTCTGTTCATCTGGACGTTTTCAGTCGGAGAAACGTTTGGTCATCCAATCTTATAAACAGTACATTTGCATAATGACTGAAACACCATAGTTTCAGTCATTATGCAAATGTACTGTTTATAAGTTTGGGGAAACCTGCAGTCAGCTGAGACTGAATAAGTCACTTGGATGAGTGACGAAACGTTTCTCTCGCTGAAAACACTACGGCCAGATGAACAGAATCATTTAGGAGGATGGATGTATATATATATAAATAATTATTTATCCTTTCAGGAGTTTAAGTTTTTCACATCTTTTCAGTGCAAATTTAGGCTTCTTTACCACTTTTTAGCAGAATTTTTGGCTTTTACCTCTTTTCAGCAAAAATTCAAGATTCTTTAGCTGTTTTCGGCACAAACTTCAGCTTCTTCAGCTCTTTTCAGCAGATTGTTCTCCTTCTTCTGCTGTTTTCAGATTCTACTACAAGGCATTCATACAGCATTTTCGCAGGAAATGCAAATTTTCTAGTTGATATTTAAACTTCTGTACTACTAAAACCTGTGTGCTGTATTGTGACTGAATGCATTTGTAGCTCACTAAATATGCCATGCACATAGCACTGACCAGCCTCTGTGATTATGCTGGATGGTTTTTCACACATATTGTGCTGTATTTTTAGTGATGGATGAATTGTCAGTAAAGGTAATGGGGACCATGAGCATTATCTATAAACCTGGACAAAACTGGATTAAATGTATGTTTTTGAACTTTGTGGAGGTTTGTCCCTGTGAATATTAGAAGTTTGGTTAAGCCAACGGGAAATTATACTTTTTAATGTACCTCTGAGGTAATGTGCAGAAAACTAATTTGTATCTTGATAAATATAGCATTTTCTTGCATTTGTGTTTCATACCCAAAGATCTTTCAGCCAAAAAATAAAAAGCCCCAGCCATTCTGAGCACCTTTAAGGGTGCCAGGTACACACCAAGTGCATTTAAGAAGGGGCTGTAATGGGCATATAATGTCCATTTTAGATTAGAGACTGCTAGCCAGATGATGAAACATTTATTTAATAGTTATTGCCAACTCGATCAAATTAAATTTTACTTGTGCCATGCTAAATTACAACAGCAGGTGCCTTAAGGCGCTTAATATTGTCAGCCTTAGACCCTACGATAGTGACAGTGGAAAGCAAAACCTCCCTTTTAACAGGAAGAAACCTCGTTCAGATCCAGGCTTAGAGTGGTGGTTATCTGCATCAACCAGTCCGGGGTGAGAGGGGGAAGACAGGACAAAGGACACTAGAAGAGAGCCAGAGATAATTTAAAGCATCATGTATTATGTGGGGATTTTTTTATGTTATGTAAACTTGACTTGTTGATGAATAAACATCTCAATCTCTGCAACTAATCTCTATCTCAAGTCTCTTACTTGAATTCACGCATTACTGTCCATGCTAACAAGTAGTGTTCAGAAGCTGGGGCTTGTGCCTCACTAAAAGTTTAGGATGACCAGTAGGAGGAGCCGAATAATGGAGTGAGTCTCTGCTTGTACAGAGCCACCTCACTTCTGCCTCAAGGCTTCTCCTTGAATCCAGTCACTAGTAAAAATACAAAATTTAGATATCATATTTATTTTAAATAGAAATCATTCATAGTTTTCACCAACACGTTCTTCTAAACGTTTCAGTGTCAGATGACTTTTAACTTCAAATCAACACAGGAAAAAATAGATTTTAGTGTAGACACTACTCCTGAAACAGTTGACATAATTTGTAGTTTTTTTCTGCTTATTAAAGAATAAATATAGTCTTCATTTATAATAATAATAATGGATTGCATTTATATAGCGCTTTTGTGCAGCGGTTTTCGAGAACCTCAAAGCGCTGCACAATTCCACTATTCATTCACACACCTTTTCACACACTGGTGGAGGCAGCTACAGTTGTAGCCACAGCTGCCCTGGGGCAGACTGACAGAAGCGAGGCTGCCATATCGCACCATCGACCCCTCTGGCCAACACCAGTAGGCGGTGTGTCTTGCCCAAGGACACAACGACCGAAACTGTCCAAGCTAGGGCTCGAACCGGCAACCTTCTGATTACAAGCCTTCCGATTAAACCTTCAAATATCTTGGTGTCCACATCTCCTCAGACCTGACATGGGCTGCCCACATTCAGGTCCAGACCAAAAAGGCTAGGCAGCGCCTGTATCACCTACGACAACTGAGGAAGTTCAGGGTCTCTCCAAAGATCCTCAGGATTTTCTATACAGGCGCTGTGGAGAGCATCCTCACACAGAACATGACATCGTGGTTTGGGAACAGCTGTGTGAAGGACCAAAAAGCTCTCCAGAGAGTGATCCGTACAGCAGAACGCTGCTGCAGGATTGCTCTCCCCCCGCTTCAGGACACCTACACCAGGAGATGCCGGACTAGAGCAGCGCAGATACTGAAGGACCCGTCCCATCCTGGCAACAAACTGTTCCAACTTCTGCAATCTGGTAGAAGGTTCCGCATCTTCCGGGCAAGGACAGAGAGACTCAAGAGGAGCTTCTATCCCCAAGCCATCCGTGCCCTAAACACACACACCCGCCCTCTCACATCATCTATAATTGACTGAGACAGGACTCTCTTCCAGACACTCTAAACCCAGGCACAATGTACATTTCAAATTCCTTTAATTTTAAATATGTTTATATTGTCTATCCTGTAAAATAGTCAGATGTCTATTCATATTAATGTACAGAATTCACCTGCTTGCTCCTACTACTGCACATTCACCCAGTGTATATACTATATGTATATATATATATATAATGTTCTTCCTCTACACCCCCCCAATTTTTGCACATGTCGAGGAGCGTGTCAGGCTACATTTCACTGTGTGTTATACTTGTATAACTATGCATGTGACAAATAAAGAACCTTGAACCTTGAACCTTGAAGACGAACTGCCAACTGTTGAGCCACGATCGCCCTGGTGACTGAATATACAGTGATGCTGAAAAGCTACCTGCACCAGTGACCTTTAAGATGGAATGTTTAAGAGACATCATGAATTGATAAAGACGCCTTAAATCTCAGTTGCTGCTCATTACCTTTCATGGTGTTCTGTTAATCTGCACTCTGTACTCTGAAAGAAATTATTTATTTTTGTACCAGAAAGTAGACTTTTTCTTCATCCAGATGTTTGTTTGTTTTTTCAGTGGGAAGAATGTTTCATTACTCATCTAAGTGACTTGTTTATTCTCAGATCAGTCATTAAAATCTGCATGTTAATGATCATGAAGCGGACCTCCTGGCCAATTATTAGTCAGTGCCAGTTACAGTCATCATATAAATGTACAGCTTGTAAGGTTGTGGGGGTGTACTCTGGGGAGAGTAACTGAGTGTGAAAGGTTAGTGATGTGGTTCCAACTTTATTTTCCTGACTTTCAAGAGGAAACGACAGGCAGGTAAAAATTGTGAGCTGTTTTGATTCCAAAGATTCGATTGCAGAGAGTTGTGCAAAGATTACCAGCGTCTGGGGAAATGAATTGCAGGTGAGCAAAGTGGTGGCTTGATGACAGAAACTATAGAGAAAATTATCATTGGTAAGTAGAAAGCATAAACATGAAGCAATGAGGCCTGGTTACCACCATGAGGTAGCTGACAAACTGGTCTTAAATACAGCCTTGCTGACTATTGTTGATGGATATTAGGTTAGTAGGGCAAGGTGAGGAAGGAGGGTTCCGTCCAGAAGGCGGACAAAGTTGAACATAGAAAGCCAGTGGAGAAACACCAGACACTCACTCACTCAGATCCTAACAGTTTTATGGTCAGCTCGAAAAACAGGACCTTATTCTCTGCCTTGGACCACATGGCAATGTCTGGCTTGAGAGTAATTATCAAGACCTCTCTCTGGAAGGCCTGTTGTTTCCTGAGGTCTACCAACATCTGCCACTCTTTGAATGGTGTGAAAATACTCATCCATTTCAGAGGAGGTTGACTCGTGCTGCAAGGCTTCAAAAATCCTGCTTGCGTATGATTGGCTGCTTCTGGCATGCAGTTTGGTGTTACCTTACAGCTCTCCAGGATCTCAGCCAAATTTGTCAGCATTTTATCATGGCACCACCTGAAACAGGTCTGGAGTGTGGTGTCCTCCAGATGTCTGCCTAGGTGATGTACCTGTTAATAGTATCATCCCATCTTGTCCAGGCTCCTGGGTTGCCCTGAGATATAACCTTAACATGGAAGCAGTCCAGGTCCCGTCTGGTTATCCCATCCACCACCATAGCCTACTGCTTTCTCGTGGTGGTTTTAGACCAGAACGTTGGTCCTAAGCCCAGGGCAGTGCTTGTGACTGGTTTAAACGGCCCTAACAAGTCTTCATGCCGTAGATCGGAAATGGCATGACCTAACTCTTCCTGTGGCTTCCATTTATGACCTGTACAAATGGGAACTTTGGCACTCCCAATGAGCGGGTCTCCTGAATTCTTCAGTTCCAGCACCAGGTGGGCCTTTTCCTGCCTGTACCCTAAAGTGATGGATTTAAGAAGGAGCTGCAACAGCTTGGGGGCGATCGTGGCTCAAGAGTTGGGAGTTCGCCTTGTAATCAGAAGGTTGCCGGCTTGACCCCAGCTTGGACAGTCTCGGTTGTTGTGTCCTTGGGCAAGACACTTCACCCGTCTCCTACTGGTGGTGGTCAGAGGGCCCGGTGGCGCCAGTGTCTGGCAGCCTCGCCTCTGTCAGTGCGCCCCAGAGCAGCTGTGGCTACAATGTAGCTTGCCATCACAAGTGTGTGAAAAGGTGTGTGAATGGGTGGATGACTGGATGTGTAAAGCTCTTTGGGCTAGCCCCCTGGCAAGTTGCTGTTTGGCTAGTTTGGCTAGTCAGCCTGGGGAGACCAAAAGATACACAACAAGAGGAACATCAAAACAGCTAAGGGGACGAGACACAGACATAACAAAAAATCATACAGATAGAACAGAATACGACACATAAACAAGGGAGCTTGGACGAAACTTTAAACAAAACCTAACTAAGACATACTAATAATACGCTTGAACTTAACATTACGAGGAATCAAAAAATACAAAATACACTCAAAATGCAGACCCAGCCCCCTGACATTCACAAAAACCCAAGGCGACTGTGAAATGCAGCAACAAACAAGAAACCTCACCTACCACAGACCAAACTCTTTCACTTGAGCGAAATTATTGTTGCCACCTCATGCACCACCTCATGCAACATCCTAATGCATGCACTTTCTTTTCAAGAGAAAAGACCACTGAGCTGTCTAGTGGCACTGGTTTTAGAGATATGCATAATTCAATTCATTCTTATTTATATACACAATATATATAGTGTGTTGTTAGTTGCCTCAAGTATAACAGTACAAAGAAAACAGAGACTATCCCAACAGCCTTATGACACCTTATGAGCAAGCAGTTTGGTAACAGTGGAAAAGAAAAACTCCCTTTTGACATGAAGAAACCTCCAGCAGAATCAGGTTCAGGGAGGGGCAGCCTGATTGGTTGGGGTGAGATTAAAAAAAACATGGTGTGGAAGAGAGTAAGAGATAAATAGTAAATGATGATTAAATAAAGAGGTGAATAAACATGAAAGAAGGAGAAACACAGCCTAAGTCTGTTGCAGTAACTAAGGAAGAATGCAGAGTCACCTGAACCAACCCTAATGATGGGTTTTATCAAAAGGGGAAGTTTTAAGTGTATTCTTAAAAGTAGCGAGGGTGTTTGTCTCCCA
Source organism: Rhamphochromis longiceps (assembly GCF_057381845.1). Taxonomy (NCBI): domain Eukaryota; kingdom Metazoa; phylum Chordata; class Actinopteri; order Cichliformes; family Cichlidae; genus Rhamphochromis; species Rhamphochromis longiceps. The sequence continues at coordinate 19,891,368 of NC_140559.1, read as the reverse complement.
GATCTAAACTGGGAGCTGTGCATGAATGTACATGAATTTATGAATCAAGAAGTACTGAATTATATTTATATTTTCTCTTAATTGTATTCTTTATAACTTTCCACAAAGAAAAGAAGTCAGTCCCACACCAGTGCCCCACAAATGAACCAATAGAGGAAGGTCCACTACATGGAAAGGAAATACTTCTCACCTCTGTGTTTGAACCAACAGAAAAGCTGGTGCTCAGAGGAAAAGGGCGGGCTTTACTTGGTGTCAGTGACAGAAATGAAAAAAAGCTCAAATGAGTGAGAAGGACGATGAAGGAAACATCTGTGCTGTGTCTGCTCTGTAAGTAGAATCTCTGTGTTTGTTTGAATTCTTGTACTTTGACTGTCTGCTCTCCTGATAACTGATGATGGAGGAGAAGACATGAAAAACAAATCAGGCTGAATTCAAGTTCAAACACCACGAGGACCAACTGCAGGTCTGAACTGACTCTTTATCTTTGCTCAGGAGTCGAGGAAACACAGCAGGCAGTGAAAAGATCAAATCATTCACTCATTATATCAACACAGCTGCACAGTGGACACATGACTTTGCTGGGTTATCTAAATGTAGTGGAGAGTTTGTATATAATCACACTGTAATTTTTGCTCATAATTATAATGATCACTTTAATAGCTGTTTTTTATATAAAAAGCATGATGAGTTCAAACTATGGATACATTTATGTCACTAACAAATATAAAATAAAAGCTTGAATGCTATTAAATGATAATAAAAAGGAAAGGTTACTAAATCATATCTAACAGCACAGGTGTCACAGAGATGCAGTGGTTAGCATCCGTGTAGGTTTCCTCTCACAGTTCAAAGACATGTTTGGTTAACTGGTGATTGTAAACTGACTGTAGGTGTGAATGTTAGTCTTTTGTTGTCCAAACTGTACTTGAAAGATGTTTCTGACATCTAATAGAAAATGAGCAGATATATAAGAGAGAGACGTGTTTGTGGGTTTGTCAGCTGTTTGTGTGGAGTTGTTCTTTATGTTCACCTGAAATCAACCTGAGTGTCATTTCTCTTTAGTTCTGATCTCACTGCTGAGCTGCACAACAAACCAAGGTCAGTAACCTTCTTCTGTCACCGTTTAAACCTGAGAAATGCTCAATGATATGACCTGATTGGGTTCATGTTTGAGAATGGATCTCAAATATAAAACTGATTAAATTATGGATTATTCAGAGAATTATATTCTTAATTATAACAGATCATCAGGTTTTGTTTTTTCATTTTAACCCTCACAGCTCGTCTGACTGTGAGTCCCAGCAGCTCTCAGATCTTTAAAGGAGACTTTGTGTCTCTGAGCTGTGAGGAGGACGACAGCTCTGCTGGATGGACTCTGAGGAGAAACACAAGCAAACGACAGAGGACTCAGTGTGGAGTTGAGTGGGGAACAACAGTTGGTTCAGCGAATTGTTCTTGTAACATCACCAATACCTACAAATCAGACAGTGGAGTTTACTGGTGTGAGTCCAGAGAGGGTCCCATCAGTAACATGGTTAAGCTGACAGTCACTGGTAAGCTGAGTGTGTGGAGTTAGTGTTGATGAAGCTGTGTGTAAATGGATGAAATGCTGTAGTTTGTCTCTGTGTTGAGGTGGATCAGTGATCCTGCAGAGTCCTGTCCTCCCTGTGATGGAGGGAGATGACGTCACTCTGCTCTGTAAAACAAAGACCACTCCCTCCAACCTCCCAGCTGCTTTCTATAAAGATGGCTCCCTCATCAGGAAGCAGCCTACAGGTCACATGACCATCCAGCATGTTTCCAGGTCTGATGAAGGCCTCTACAAGTGTGACATCAGCGGTCATGGAGAGTCTCCATCCAGCTGGATCACTGTCACAGGTGACACACTCACCTGTCTGTGTTTCTGCAGCTTTCAACATTCACAATGTGACGACAACTTAATGACTGTGTTTGCTTTATTTTAGGGAAACACACCACCACACCTCCACCTGGATCCAACTCTCCTCCTGGTTTCACCTCCATCACTCTTCCTCCATCCCCTTCTCCTCCTGTTCTCTCTGTGTTGTCATGTGTTGGATCAGTCTGTGTTGTGGTTCTACTGGTGTTACTCGTTTTGCTGGTGAGACGATATGTTCACAGGAAACCTGAAGGTGAGACTCAGACCTGTCAGAATAATCTACACATTAATTATGATTTACATCGTGTGTGTGTGTAATTGCAAGGAGATTTTCTGTGGGTGAATCACAGGTACCTGGTAACGTCCAAACAACATCCTAGAATTTCAGTCACCAAATCTAGAGCAGACTTCTTGGACAGTGTGATAGCACAATGAACTAAAGAGAAATCCAAAGTTATTGTGAGATAATAAAATTTAAATGCTTTAAAAATCGCCACAGCACAGAGTCTGTCTAGAGGTCCAGTTCAGCTACAGCTGCCTGTGTCACCATCAGTGTTAATACAATATAAGATGGTGGAATATTTACTGTAGATCGAGTCATTCCTCTCTGTCCCATGGTTACGGTGTCTATGTGTTCCTTTTTCACGTTTCTTAGGTCAGCGGTCCCCAACCCCCGGGCCTCGGACCGGTACCGGTCCGTGAGTCGTTTGGTACCGGGCCGCGAGAGTTGAGGCTCAGGTGTGAAATGTATGGTTTTCAGGGTTTTTATCGGTTTTCAGCGTTATTTTGTTATTGTTTTTATTGTTAACTCTGTTTTCCTGGGTCTTTTCACGTGTGTTATGAATAAATCATCTTTTTTCGGGTACCGGTACTAGTTTTATTTTGTTGCATTTATCCGCGACACCTTAAAGGCCGGTCCGTGAAAAATATTGTCGGGCATAAACCGGTCCGTGGCGCAAAAAAGGTTAGAGACCGCTGTCTTAGGTAATAGTTTCTTATATAATGGTTCACCTTGTTTGCATTGGCTAGTACACACGTACAGTAGTTAAGCTCTACTAAATATTGATGGAACAACTAAAAATGCACTCCTGAAGAGCTTTGGGGCCAGGGACTACTTCACAAGTCTACCACTAGAATGACCTGTAGTGCTGGTGCCCCTCTAAAAATGAGAGTCTCTAAGTGGCGTGGGAAAAACTAGAAAACAATAAGCATGTAGACATCGAAATCAGGAGTCTGTCTTTAAAGTTTAACTGTGTGCTTACTGAGTCTACACTATGCTTGAGTGTGTGTTTGTGGTCTGTGGTCGATTTTACAGCTCTGCAGTCGTATAGTTTCCTGTTTGTCTTTTTAAAAAGTCACCTGTAGGTGTTGCTCCACAGAGCTCTTAGTATTAAAACAATATAAGAGAAACTGTAATTACTAATAATTTTTCTAACTGACATTTAATCACTGAACTAAAATATTACAGTTTATCTTCAAACTTTGCATTAAATGCATTATATGGCTCCTTTAGAAACGTTTATAATTACTTGTATTCCATTAGTTGGGGCGACCGTGGCTCAGGAGGTTGGGAAGCGTATCTGTAACTGGAAGGTCGCCGGTTCGATCCCTGTACTTTCTGTCCTGGTCGTTGTGTCCTTGGGCAAGACACTTTACCTACCGCCTACTGGTGTTGGCCAGAGGGGCCGATAGTGCGATATGGCAGCCTTGCTTCTGTCAGTCTGCCCCAGAGCAGCTGTGGCTACAACTGTAGCTGCCTCCACCAGAGAGTGAATGAATAGTGGTATTGTAAAGCGCTTTGGGTGCCTTGAAAAGCGCTATATAAATCCATTATTATTAGTCCCTGTCTGAATCTATATTTTATGTTTGTTATTTTCTAGTTTTGTGACTTTCTGAAATGTTGACTAAATGCAGTCCCCTGATGATAATCAATTATGTTTTCAGTGTAAACTTTATTCATCTAGACACTAAATGTAAATTAAAATTAAAATCAATGATCCACATGCTTTTGGTTTGAAGAGTTCTACAGTAGCAGAAGTGTACGACCAGTTGCAATTACGACTTCTGTGTGTGCTTTGTGTACAGGGAGGGTTTCAATTGCAGTGGATTCAACGGTGAGAACAGAAGATGTCAGTTATGAAGAAATCATCATCGTCAAAGAAACTGAAAAAAAGTCAAAGACGAGAGGTACAGCTGCTCTTTCTCGCCATCACGGTTCTTCACAGCTTTAACACAGGGTTTAGTTCAGGCTACACGCTAACATTAGAATGCTAACACGCTGTGATAGGCTCAAAAATAATCTTTTAAAGAAAAACATGGCTGAGTGTTTGATCGTTTCTATCAGAGGCAGCGGAAGTGTATTACTTGAAATTAAAGGACACAGCGATATTGAGAAATCACATGTTTAGTGTGATTCATAACTTTGCAATTTAAAATCTCAAGTTATAATCTATCAGTTTGTCCACTTTAATAATGGAGGTCAAATATTTAAAACCTCAGTTAAAAACAATCCTGTTGAGTCAGGAAGTGTATAGATTTAAACACAATAAAACAGCCAATCAACATCCGGCAATTCTGTGTTAGCAAACTCTCAGGTAAACTCTATAATTTAGCTAAGACCTCTCACAGCCTGAAACGTGAGGAATATTGATATATCCGTGACCTACAACGCACACTTCATTTGAATGGATACTTTTGATTTTCCATTGCCAGATGTCAGTGAGGAGTTTCTACTTGTAAACAGCTCATTTAGTAGTTGTGTCTATTTTGCCTTGTGCATACGTTTATCAGGCAATTCTTTATGTTTTTCTAACTCTGGTGAAAAAATTATAAAAATGTACTCAAAGGTAAAGAAGTGAATTAATACAATATAGGCCAAATGTATTGAAAGACCAAACCCATATCTGAGCAGTCGCTACAGTCTTACATGCCTCTCTGCAGCTTTCACGCCCATAGTGCACACCGAAACCCCACCTCCACAAACACTGTCCCACACCACCTGAAATTAAGGAATAAAAAAGAGACACAAAATATTTCTGTTTTGTTTGGCTCAAATATGACACATTAGCAGTCATCTTTAGGGCCACACATACACCTTAAATAGGTCAGCCCCCTGATGTGACTTTTGGCAGTGTGATAACTGAGCTACAAATCTAGAGGTAGCCCAGATAAGGCTCAGATGGGTGTTCTGTCTGGAGTTGATACACAAACAACTTTCAGGGTGAATAAATATGATATGTTTAAAGAGACAGACTAAAGACACCAAGCAGCCTTTTATACAACGCATTAATCTGGCTTCAAGTTGTTCATGTAAAACCACAGCTGCTACTTCCCGTTCCTGTGTAGTTCTAGTCTGAAGCTGATGAAACCCTTCACCACAGAAAGTTCTGGTTTGGCCGTTGACAGTGTTCATGTTGTGAAAATGAGTTGTGCGCTTATGTGAGGTATGTTAGACGACACTGACAGAAACTGGCTGCTCTGTGGTCACTGCTTTCACACAGACGAGGTCTCTGTACTCACATATTTTTCATCAGAGGCTTTAAGAAGTGAAAATAGAAAACAGTGAGAACCTGCCGCTAATTATAAATGTTGTAACTTCCGTATTAACAAAGCCCTCTGAAGGGCAAAGGCTATACTAACACTTTAATGTTTTCTGATTTTTTATAACAATATGCTGACATCAGCCTGTTTTTGTAACCACACATTGATTTTTGACCTTTGCATACTAGAGTTGTATAGTTTTTTTTTTCTTTACCCATATGATTGGAACAGAATTGGTTGAAACCTTTGGCTTCTATTATCTATTATCTATAAAAACTAAAGGAACTTGCAGTTGTTGTATTTAAAGAATAAACAATGTGTTGTGCAGCTCTATTAAGGTCCTTTCATATGATTTATTATTTAATATTTTTTCTTGAAATGTATTTTCAAAGTCAAGACACTAATAATGAAGGTTAAGGTCACATACTTAGCCAACTCACATCCTCATGTTCTCCAAGGCCTGGCATCGTTTTAAAGTTTGAAGAAATCTCCTTTGTGTGAGAAAGAACAGGACGAGCACTGTCAGAACTACAAACGGACCTCCAGCAGGCAACTGGTTTGAATATCTCTGACCAAACAATCAGAAACAGACTTTATAAGGGTGAGCCTTGGGCCTGACCTCCTCCAGTTTAGCAATACTGGTTTGGAGGTGTGTCAGTGATGGTCTGGGAAGGCATATCCATGGGAACACACAGATGTTTACAGGCTAGGCAACAGCACTCTGATTGCCATTATGTATTGGTATTTGGTTGCATTTGTGGGTTTTAGGCCATTGTTATTGTAAATCCTTTCAAGGTGACTCAGGTTGGATGGTGATTATCTGGGGAAAACCATATTTAAATTGTTCCAAGTCTAGGCTCTGGCTAGAATGCCCTATAACATAGAGTTGACCTTTAGCCACCACAGTGTTGTCTTTGCAGCGTGCTTAGGGTCATTCTCGTGTTGGAATATTTTCTCTTACTGCACTGTTAGCCAGCAACCAGTTTATCTCAGACTTTAACTAAAATTAATTTGAAACTAAATAAAAAGATAATAAAACCAACTACTAACTATCAATCCTCCTATCCTAGAGGCAGGGTACACTCTGGACAGGTCGCCAGTCTGTCTGATTTAGAGCTTTCAATTAACCTATCCCCAACAAGTGCATGTTTTTAAACTTCCACACAGGAAGACCACAGTCGGACGGTGGAATTGAACTTAGAATCTTCCTGCTGTGAGGTAACAGTGCTAAACATCCTGCCACCAACCCTCAAATGCAGTGTGTATTATGGCAATTTAACAAACATAACTTGTTTAAATAAATCTGCTCCTGTTGCTGCTTTATTGGGGCATGGGTGCTTTCTTTTACACAAAACTGTAGCGTTTCACGCAGCAGATCACAACATTTTTATTGATTATCTTAAAAATGGATGGGAAATGGAAAACACTGTGTATCCTTTGTATCATTTCATCAACTACAGCTTACAGTAACTGTGATGTAACAGTTTAACTTTAGGTTTTTGTGTTCATTTTGCAAGGTGTGAAAAATGGTTAAGAGTTGGGCATGCTCAAAGACTGCAGAGTTGGTTTCAAGTCTGAGACAAACATTTCTGTGTGTCATTCAGCCTCAGCTTTACCTTAAAAAAGCTCCGTGATTTGCATCTGAGCTGGTTCCCAGTAAAGTCTGAACTGGGACTGTGTCTGATGCAGAGAGGTGGAGATTGGAGGTCTTGATTGAACTACATCATGTTTCCTGTTGTTTGAACTGTGTGTGTTTGTGTTCAGACTTTAAACCAGAGCCAGACGCCGTCTACTCTTCACTGAAGTAGTCCACCAGTCCAACCACTGGCGTCCAGCTGCTGGTCTCTAACTGGTCCCCCCAGCACCTCAGACCAGAGGACATCAACAGATTTTTATATGTTTTATGTCTTTTGTCTCTATCTAAATATGTATTTTACAGTAAAATCAACAATAAGAAAATAAGTATGTTTATATATTTGCGGTCATCACCATTTCCACTTATATTTATTTTATCTTTTTGTCTTTTTGTATAAACAAAGTTCTCGATTGTTTTCCTCGTGTGGTTCTGTGGGTTTCACCAAGGTGTCAGATGGAACATTTGAGTTGTTCCTGTCTGATTGTGGTTAACTGCTACACTCCTCTCTTCAGTGGGGAAAACAAACAGAAAACATTACACCACAACCGCAGACTTAAAGCAATAGGAGCATTGTTCAGTGGTTTAAAACTGCAGTGGGAATATCTGTAAAGTATCTGTGAGATGTAGATTCTTCTTTAACACTTTGTTTGCTGCTTAAAACACTGGAAAGTTTGGAGTCACTGTGTCTGACCTTGTTCTCAAAAAATTATTTAAGTGTTTTAGTACGGTTGAGTATTGGAACTCAATGATGCCTCTATGGAAACTAACTTTATGTATAGTGAATTAAAAAACAAAAACATCTGAATTTTTGTCACTCAGAAAAAACAAAACTGAAGAAATATCATTGCGAGGCATTTAAAGTCCAACATCTCCCTCTAGTGGTCACATATAAACATGTGTGAGGATGGTGTTAATGTAAAATGTGAATCATAGTGTTCCAGTCAGTCATCAGTGTGTCTCTGCACAGCTGTAATTAAAATGTGTTCAGAGGGCCTCAGTGTCTGAATGGTTCCAGTTCAGCTCCATAACAGCAGCGTCCCTGGTTTGATTCCTGTGTTTCAGCTCATATCTGCCTCTCTCACTGAGGGGACGTAACTACATGGAAAATAAATAGTTCTCACCTCTGTGTTTGTCAGCTGTTTGTGTGGAGTTGTTCTTTATGTTCACCTCAAATCAACCTGAGTGTCATTTCTCTTTAGTTCTGATCTCACTGCTGAGCTGCACAACAAACCAAGGTCAGTAACCTTCTTCTGTCACAGTTTAAACCTGAGAAATGCTCACTGATATGACCTGGTTGGGTTCATGTTTCACAATGTAAAGCCTAACAGATTTTAACCCTCACAGCTCGTCTGACTGTGAGTCCCAGCAGCTCTCAGATCTTTGAAGGAGACTTTGTGTCTCTGAGCTGTGAGGAGGACGACAGCTCTGCTGGATGGACTCTGAGGAGAAACACAAGTACAAGACTCGTTGTGGAAGTACATGGGGAAAACCAGCTGGTTCTTCCTTTAACACCTCTATGATGCTTCATGACAGTGGAGTTTACTGGTGTGGGTCCAGAGAGGGTCCTATCAGTAACATGGTTAACCTGACAGTCACTGGTAAGCTGAGTGTGTGGAGTTAGTGTTGATGAAGCTGTGTGTAAATGGATGAAATGCTGTAGTTTGTCTCTGTGTTGAGGTGGATCAGTGATCAGCGGCAAATCTAGAGAAATTCTCTTAGAGGGGCATGGAAGCAATTTCTTTACACAGGTTTTATATAAAGCATATTACAAAAGGAATAAATAAAATGCAGTAAGTATACATGTTTCATATAAATATAGTCTATAACTTTATTTTCTTCAGCCCACATAATTTCAACATTTGGGTTACATAAAACATGTTTATTTTGATTTTATGTACTGTATAGTCTATATAAGAAATAAGTATGTAGGAAAGATACACAACATGAAGTGGTTCATATACAAACACGTTTTTTTTTTTGCCTACTTTTCATTTTACCTTTGTATTTCACCTTCAGATATTTTGCCGTGTTTTGTATCATTCTTTTCAGCTCAACCTCACATGTCTGAATTAACAGTTATTTTTTGTAGTAACATAACTGATCTAAAAATCACATAATATTAAAACCAAGTGGGGAAAAAACAAGCATTTTTACTGAAAAAACCACAGACATGCTTAGTGAATGATTTCCATAATGTGAAATGCAAATAGAAATTTTATATTTTAAAAAAAGAACTATGCACAAATTTTGTAAACAATAAAGTTATATACAACTATGATCCTAAAACTGCATCTGGAGTTTTTTGTATTTTGTTAAAAATACAAAAACTAAAATGAAAGAACAATCACGTGTCACAATAAGAAGGCACACAAATTGTTTGTGCCAGTGCAAAAAATAGCTTGTCTGCAACAAGACAGAGGAGAACACCGCAGTGATAGACCCTGCAGGCCTGACAGCAGGAGGTGTATCACTCCTCCCGTTTTCCACCTGGAGACAGTGTTGCACTGCAGTCTGCCTTTGGTGTACTCCCTGCCGCTGCAGTCAAAATCTGAGTGCAATCCAACAATGACAGTTTACTGTCATTTAAAGACAGACACAAAGATCAGGGATAATCAAGGATGATCAAGAATGATCGTTGTGTATAACAGTGGTGCTGTTAGAGCAGTTCAATCGGGAGCAATGACAGTGATCTGCACTTCTTCTCATTTCTGTGTCAGACACTGCTGGATGAAGCTCTCTTCTCCACTCAGTAGCATGCCCCAGTCACAGACTGCTCTGTTTAATCACTTAAGTTTCCACCTGCAGAGAGGAAAAGACAGTCGGGAGATAAATGTGTTTTCTCATCAGTTGTTAGTCAGATTCAGCATATCTAGTATAACAGTGGGGATTTCAATCCCATTCAGAACAACAGCAGAGCAACTGTGCAGCACTGCTCCTCTTAGTTCTAGTCCTTTTCAGCTCTAGTGTTAATCTTTTGAAGTGGACACACTGTCCTGTATTTGAGTCCAACCAGTCTCGGTGGGATTGACAAACTGAGCTTACATTTTGCACATTCCTAGACAGTTAGCATCAGCCCCATTTGCTCTATAGATTTCACTCAAGGTACAGTAGTAATACGATCATTAGACCTGCAATATTTGTATTTGTTTAGAGTAGTTAGTCTGCATATTAACTGTAACAATTACAGTACTGCTGAAAGCAGAATGGAGCGATTCCAACCCTCTGCTGACCTCAGAGTCTCCAGTCTAAAATCTGGGCTGTTCACAAGATCACACAGCTGCTTCATTCCTGAATCCATCAGGTTGTTGTCACAGAGATCCAGTAACCTCAAATGAGTGGGGCTGGACCTCAAAGCAGAGTCCAGAGAAGCACAACTCACAGCTGACAACCTGCACTCCCTCAATCTGGAAAACAAATAAAACATGCAAATTAAATCTCACCACCTGAAAACATTCAGCACTTCACAATATGTTAACATATGAAGAAGGTTCAGAATGTAGACGTTTAGGAAGAGTGAAGCACCAAATGGCTAAAGATAAAAGGTAAACATGATCTAAGGGGGGGGGTTGGGAAGCGCATCTGTAACCGGAAGGTCACTGGTTCGATCCCTGGGCTCTCTGTCCTGGTCGTTGTGTCCTTGGGCAAGACACTTTACCCTACTGCCTACTGGTGTTGGCCAGAGGGGCCGATGGCGCGATATGGCAGCCTGGCTTCTGTCAGTCTGCCCCAGGGCAGCTGTGGCTACAACTGTAGCTGCCTCCACCAGTGTGTGAATGCGAGAGTGAATGAATAGTGGCATTGTAAAGCGCTTTGGGTGCCTTGAAAAGCGCTATATAAATCCAATCAATTTTTTAATTAAACAACAATCATCTGCTTATATGGATATTTAAGAGTAAATTACTAGAAAATGTTAAAGTTAGTCAAAAGGTTTCAATTATGAAAATTGTTCAGTGAATGGACTAATTCATTGAAGAAGAAAACTGCATTTACCATGTAGATCCTCAATTTGGCTCATTTTAATATCAGCCTTATCTCTGCAGATTAGCATCAGTATGTCACATTCATCCGAGCACAACTAATACATAGTGACTGACCTCAGAGTCTCCAGTTTACAGCGTGAGCTCTCCAGGAAACCACACAACTCCATCACTCCTGAATCCTGCAGGTTGTTCCCACTTAGGTCTAGATGCTTCAGATGAGAGGGGTTGGACTTCAGTGCTAAGCCCAAAGACACACAGTTGATCTTGGACAAGCTGCACCAACTCAGCCTGAAAAGGAGAATGAATTTTGCTTGACAAAAAATAGTTTTTAGTTCTTATGTGGGTCTTTGTGCACAAAGTTCAGGTGTTAAAGCTAAACCTCCCAAACATACTTTCAAAAGGACATTATTTCATACAAATTAATTTGAGCATTCACAGTAAACAGAACGTGCTGTATCTAGAAGCACTGATCAGGTTGAAACTAAAGTTAACCTCAAACACAGCTGTTTGCAACATATAGAAAAGTTGAATAATATACTGCATTAACCTCAGAGTCTTCAGTCTACAGTCTGGGTTCTCCAGGAAACCACACAGCTGCATCACTCCTGAATCCTGTAGCTTGTGATTGTAACTAAGGTCCAGCTCTATCAGATGTGATGGACGGGACTTCAGAGTAGAAATCAGGGAAGCACAGCTGATTTCTGATAACCTACAGAAAACTAACCTTAAAAAGAAAGAAAAAAAAGAAATTCAGTCTTCACTTAAAGGAAATGTGTATTACACTAGAAACATTGTCCAGTGTAATAGTGTTTACAATCTTGTCCTTTGATGATTAAATCACTGTAGAAAACAAACAATTTAAAAGTGTTTGTAAAGCATAGCAGTCACCTTTGTTAATTGTACACTGTGGTCAAAAGTTTACATGCACTTTATCCTACACTACATCTAGTGATTTCTGATATAATTTTAAATATGACCTCTCTCTAATAATGGGCTGTGTACCACAGCCTTTAAGACAGCAGTAAGTAATTTAAGGGTTACAATAAGAGATGACTCATCTGTGTGCGTACCCTGTTATACCTCAGGTCAGTTCTATTCAGTTTTATTTATACAGGGTGGGCCATTTATATGGATACACCGTAATAACATGGGAATGGTTGGCGATAGTCTCATTTGGCTCTCGGCGAAGGCAGCCGCACTTTTCTCCTCTCCACCTTCCCCTTATCTTCCCTGCTTAGCTTCTTATGTCCTTGTCTTGTCTCGTGTTTTTTTTTCCACTTCCCTGGAACACTCTCTCACAGTCTGTGTCTAAAAACCTAAAAGAATTATGGATTTGATCAACTGGTCTCTGAATGCTATTGACACCCTTTTCTCAACGAGAAGTTTGGGCTCGGGAGAGCCCGAGTACCCTGGAGGGACTTTCCCTGCCGGATACACGATGGACGGGTGGCAGAAATGGAGGATCGTGTGCCTGGCGGGACTGTCGATCGAGGACGCTGAAGATATCTACCTATTCGGAACCATGATAACAGGGTTCTTGCTGATCAGAGCTGGCTTGGCCCTGGCTTATCGGAGAATTAAGAAAGCGGAACTGGCTGTTCAAACCCCCACAAGGCTGCCTGCTGGGATTGAAACGATGGGACGAGGCGCAGCTTCTCAGAAAGGGCTCACTGAATGCAGCATGGTTAAGAACTTGGAGGCGCTTACGGCTGCAGTTAATACTCAGAATAACACCTCTGGGCGGATATTAGATTACATCAGGGAAGAATCCACTCGGAACAACACCTCTGGGCGGAAGCTGGATTACATCACGGATCAGTTGGCTGCGGTCGTGAGGTCTCAGAATCTGCTCTGTGAGCAAAGGAGTGACAAGACCACGGAATTGAAGGTTAATAACATCATGGAGAAACTGGCAGCTATCCAACGGGAGACTGAGAGACCAGTGTCGGAGTGTTAAAAAGAGCTTGAAATTCTCATGAGTTGTTTGTAAAAGAAAAACCACCATCATAATGCGGCTACCCCTTCGGCGCCAGCTGTGGGCTCAAGGCTGGAGCTGAACAAAAACTCCCTGATAACGACTGTGTTGAGTCTGTTCCTTCCCATTCCATGCAAGGCCACGTGGGTTGGCTGGTAGACTGTTTACTTAGATGGCCTGGTAAATGGCCTGTATTTATATAGCGCTTTACTAGTCCCTAAGGACCCCAAAGCGCTTTACATATCCAGTCATCCACCCATTCACACACACATTCACACACTGGTGATGGCAAGCTACATTGTAGCCACAGCCACCCTGGGGCGCACTGACAGAGGCGAGGCTGCCGGACACTGGTGCCACCGGGTCCTCTGACCACCACCAGTAGGCAACGGGTGAAGTGTCTTGCCCAAGGACACAATGACCGAGACTGTCCAAGCCGGGGCTCGAACCGGCAACCTTCCGATTACAAGGTGAACGCCCAACTCTTGAGCCACGATCGCCCCCACTTAGCCACTTAGCCTGATAGGGCAGAGGACACTGTCTCAGCTGAACTATGGACACGCACACACATACACTTACACTGAGAAGCACTCACACATCCCCCTTCCCCTTCCAATGCCTTCGATGCTTGTTGCCTCCTGGGCCCGCGCTGGAGAGTCGGCGCAGGGGCAAGATGGCTGCTGTGTTGCCTGGGATTACTCCTTATCCCCTACCCAACCCTGCTCTATATTGTTGTACTGTGGACATTTATGTGCTTTATGTGCAGAGGAGTTTTTTTGTTTCCTGTTCTCATGCTGTCCTCTATAGCCCAGCATGAGTAGAGGTGTCTTTTTTTCCTCTTGTACTTTCCAATTGTAGTGTACATTTCAGTGTTTTTTTTTCTGTAATGCAACCGTTCTCTGACTTGTATCCCCATGTGATGTCTGTGTTGTGTGTGTATGGTCCCCCCGACCAGTAGGCAACGGGTTCATTCCACTGCAGGGCAACCTGCCATTGCATGTGGCAAATAAAATTTGAACTTGAACTTGATATTAAAGTCCTGTTTGTGGCACATTAGTATATGTGAGGGGGAAAACGCCGCAAGATGGGTGGTGACCATGGTCGCCATTTAGAAGTTGGCCACCTTGGATACAACTTTTGTTTTTTCAATAGGAGGAGGGCCATGTGACACATCAAACTTATTGGTAATGTCACAAGGAAAACAATGGTGTGCTTGGTGAGGAGCGGATCAAAATTGTGTTGATATTTGGTGAACGCAGTAACCGGGTCATTGCAGCAGATTTCAATGCAAGACACCCTACGAGACCACCCATCTCCCATGCTACAGTTAGCAAACTGCTTGCTAAGTTTCGTGAAACTGGTTCAGTGTTGGATTTGCCAAAATGTGGACGCAAGAAAACAGAATTTGCAGAATGGGCAAAACAAAAATTGGAACAGGACCCTCAGTTCACGCAGAAGATTTTGTTCAGTGATGAGGCAAACTTTTATGTGAATGGTGAAGTTAACAAACAAAACCACCGCTATTGGTCTGACATTAACCCACATTGGATGGATCCCTCCAAGACTGTTGGGACAACAAAAGTGATGGTTTGGCGTGATATATGGGGTACAACGATAGTGGGTCCATTCTTCATCAATGGTAACCTCAAGGCCACTGGATATTTGAAATTGCTACATGATGATGTGTTTCCCTCTTTATGCACTGAAGCTGGCACATTCCCTGAGTTTTTCCAGCAAGATGGTGCACCACCACATTATGGGTGCCAGGTCCGAGCATTCCTAGATGAACAGTTTCCTGGAAAGTGGATTGGTTGTCGTGGGCCAGTTAAATGGCCCCCAAGGTCTCCCAATCTGACCCCCTTAGACTTTTATCTTTGGGGTCATCTGAAGGCAATTGTCTATGGTGTGAAGATACGAGATGGGCAGCACCTGAAACTACGGATACTGGATGCCTGTGCTGGCATTTCTCCTGCGGTGTTGCTATCAGTGTGTGAAGAGTGGGAGAAGAGGGTTGCATTGACAATCCAACACAATGGGCAGCACATTGAACACATTTTATAAGTGGTCAGAAACTTGTAAATAACTCATGAAAGAATAAAGTTAGGTTGAAACGTGTTAACCTCTTCGACATGTCAATGGCTGTGAACAAAGACAAATTTGTAAATAACTCACGAAAGAATAAAGTTACGTTGAAACCAAGCACACCATTGTTTTTCTTGTGACATTACCAATAAGTTTGATGTGTCACATGGCCCTCTTCCTATTGAAAAAAACAAAAGTTGTATCCAAGATGGCCGACTTCTAAATGGCCACCATGGTCACCACCCATCTCGAGGAGTTTGCCCCCTCACATATACTAATGTGCCACAAACAGGACTTTAATATCACCAACCATTCCCATTTTATTACGGTGTATCCATATAAATGGCCCACCTTGTATATCATCAAATCACAAAAGCTGCCTCAAGATGCTTAATAAAGTATGGTAAAGACCTCACAAAACACAATCAGATCACCGCTATGAGCAAGCAGTTTAACTACAATGGGAAGTAAAAATTCCCTTTTAACAGGAAGCAGCCTCTAGCAGAACCAGGCTCAGAGTGGCAGCCATCTGCAATGATCAGTTTGGGTAAACAATTCAATTCGATTTATTTAACTCCAAATCACAACAACGGTTGCCTCAATGTGCCAAACAAATGGTGAGTGAAAAGGGTGAGACTAAGGACACACAGCGCATCATGGGAAGCACCCAGCAGCCCTAGTCGGTGGCCCTAGGTGAACATCCAGGGAGTGGACCTTGAGATAGTGGACTCTTATAGGTACCTGGGTGTTCACCTGAATAATAAACTGGACTGGAGCCACAACACTGATGCTCTTTACAGGAAGGGTCAGAGCAGACTCTATCTACTGAGGCGGCTGAGGTCATTTGGAGTACAGGGAGCGATTTTAAAGACCTTCTATGACTCTGTGGTGGCATCTGTCATTTTTTTACAGTGTGGTATGTTGGAGCAGCAGTTTATCGGCAGCTGAGAGGAAGAGGTTGGATAAACTCATCAGAAAGGCCAGCTCTGTTCTGGGATGCACCCTGGACCCAGTGCAGGTGGTGGGAGACAGAAGGACTCTGGCCAAAATAACATCTCTGATGGACAGTCTCCCACCCCATGCTGCAGAGCTCCTTCAGTGACAGACTGCTGCATCCTAGATGCATGAAGGAGCGTTTCCACAGGTCCTTCCTCCCTGCAGCTGTCAGACTGTACAATCAGAACTGCTCCAAACAAACATAGAGGTTTACATCCGCGCTGTAACTTGCACTATTTCATCAACCGATTCACACTACAACCTGGTTTGCCTCTTATTGGTAGTTATTTTTATTTAATTTAAAAACTGTACAGTACTCTGTTTAGTAGTAACCATTGTCCATATGTATGTAAATATGTAAGAAAAATTGTGTATGTTTCTGTTCTGTGTCCTGTGTATTGTTTGTTGCATATGTCTCTTTCTGGCTGCTGTTACAACCAAATTTCCCCTTGTGGGACAATTAAAGGATTATTCTATTATACACTGATTATTCAAGACCTTGTAAATCAGAATAGATATTTTTAAATGTAGTTCTGGATTTAACAGGTAGCCAGTGAAAAGAATCCAACACAGGCTAGATATGCTCTCTTTGTCATCACTCTCTGTGATGACATCACTCTGTCATCACTGTCAATTGCCATGACATGGCGTCCACGCACTGGCAAGCGAAAGCAAGGCCGACCAAAGACCACATGGCGTCGAACATTTATGGACGATCTGAGAACTGTCGACATTGCCTGGGACGAAGCTGAAGCAGTCGCTGCTGACCGACATCGATGGAGATCACTAGCTGCCCGATGCGCCGCTCGGCGTAGGAGGAACTAAGTACTAAGTAAAGTAAGTCATCACTCTCAGTACGCTTGCGTCAGCATTCTGGATCAACTGTAAACTTTTCTGGGAGTTTTATGACATAAAGAAGCTAAAGCTGTTACTGTGCTGTGAAGAGCTCCGAAGCTGATTGAAACTCTTAAGCAAACTCCTCTGCAACGGGTTTTGTGGGGATAACAGGAGAAGAGAAGCTGCAGAGAGGTGTTTAAGACTGCAACTCTGCTTCCTGGTCGGAACTCTGTATAGTCACATTTTGGGGGCTGTATTGAATTTGGCCAGATTTCTAGAAATGAGAGCTGGTCCATCCAAAGTTTGATGGATGACACCACTCATCCATAAATTTAAGGAAAACATGCGGCTAAACATGTCACTGCTTGTCTGGCTGGGGAATGACCCAGAAAAGACTAGAGTCTGACACTGGCAATATCCAACGCAGGAATGGGTTGATGGTGTGCTGGGGCTTTTGTTCAAGGCTATAATTCCTCCTCGCTGTAACACTTCCATGCTATTTTTCCTGGCTGCTCGAGACTATCTGCTGAGGGAGCGACACTACCTTTGGCTGTCACGGATCGGATCAATTTTTGGATCGGCAAAAAAAGAAAAAAAAAAAAGAAAAAATTTTAACATTTACTTATTTAAGTATTTCTTCCCTATTTAAAAACATTCAACTCAAGACTCATTCCACGCAATTACATGAAAACAAATTAAGGAGTGTTTATGTCATTCGCTGAAATAACCCAAAAATATGGTTTGATAAGAGAAAATAATTTTTGGAAATATTTACAAATAAGGGATTGTATTACATTCGTCCGCTAGTCGAACCTCAGATACAGGAGGAACAATGCGGTTTTCGTCCTGGTCGCGGAACACTGGACCAGCTCTTTATCCTCTCGAGGATACTTGAGGGTCCATGGGAGTTTGCCCAACCAGTCTACATGTGTTTTGTGGACTTGGAGAAGGCATTCGACCGTGTCCCTCGGGGTGTCCTGTGGGAGGTGTTGCGGGAGTATGGGGTGTGTGGCCCATTGCTACGGGCCATTCGATCCCTATACAACCGTTGCAAGAGCTTGGTTCGCATTGCCGGCAATAAGTCGGACTCGTTCCCGGTGGGTGATGGGCTCCGCCAGGGCTGCCCTTTGTCTCCGGTTCTGTTCATAATTTTTATGGACAGGATTTCTAGGCGCAGCCAAGTGGCGGAGGGCTTTCGCATTGGTGGCCTCAGAATCTCATCTCTGATTTTTGCAGATGATGTGGTTCTGTTAGCTTCATCGGGTGAGGGCCTCCAGCTCGCACTGGAACGGTTCGTAGCCGAGTGTGAAGCAGCGGGAATGAGGATCAGCACCTCCAAATCTGAGGCCATGGTTCTCAGCCGGAAAAGGGTGGAGTGCCCACTCCGGGTCGGGGATCAGTTCCTGCCCCAAGTGGAGGAGTTCAAGTATCTCGGGGTCTTGTTCGCGAGTGATGGGAGAAGGGAGCCGGAGATCGACAGACGGATTGGGACTGCAGCTGCAGTAATGCGGACGCTGCACCGGTCAGTCGTGGTGAAGAGGGAGCTGAGTGTAAAAGCGAAGCTCTCAATTTACCGGTTGATCTACGTCCCTACCCTCACCTATGGCCACGAGCTGTGGGTAGTGACCGAAAGAACGAGATCGCGGATACAAGCGGCAGAAATGAGCTTCCTCCGAAGGGTGGCTGGCCTCTCCCTTAGAGATAGGGTGAGAAGTTCGGCCATCCGGGAGGGGCTCAGAGTAGAGCAGCTGCTGCTCCACATCGAAAGGAGCCAGCTGAGGTGGTTCGGGCATCTGACAAGGATGCCCCCTGGGCGCCTCCTGGGCGAGGTGTTCCAGGCATGTCCCACCGGGAGGAGGCCCCGGGGCAGACCCAGGACACGCTGGAGAGATTATATCTCTCGGCTGGCCTGGGAACGCCTTGGTATTCCCCCGGACAAGCTGGAGGAGGTGGCTGGGGAGAGGGAGGTCTGGGCCTCTTTGCTTAGGCTGCTGCCCCCGCGACCCGGCCTCGGATAAAGCGGATGAAGATGGATGGATGGATGGATGGATTGTATTACCAAAGGAAAATTTACTCTAAGCTCAAATATGGTGGTAGAGTTTTTAAGAATTGTCCAGTACAGCACATAGAGCAGCTGTTTTCTACAAAAATGTTTAAGAATCCAAAAAAAGAGATATGTGAAAACTTGAGGATTATATGGCAGAGAGATTTGAGTTGTGCAATTTCTAAAGAAGACTGGTGTAGAATTTTGTCATTCTCTGATAAATATATAAAAGAGGCCAGGGGTAAATTTACTCAGTACAAATTAATACACAGATAGTACTTCACTCCGTCCAAACTAGAATGGGAATCAGTCCAGTAATATATGCTGGAAATGTAGTTCAGATCCAGGGACATTTATGCATGCTATTTGGGAATTTTAGGAAAGTTTATCCGTTTTGGCAAAAGTATTGGACAAAATAGGAAGGTGGATTGGTTTGATAATACCCTTGTCACCAAGACTGTGCTATTAGGGGATCGGTCGGTGTTACCTGGGGTTTCAAAATATGACTTTGTGGGGGTGATTGCAGCGGCCCGAGTTATTCTCAGTGTATGGAAGGAACCATCTCCTCCAGAACATAATAGGTGGAAAGAAAAAATGCTGAAAATGGTGTCGTATGAAAAATTCTTGGCTAGGATTAATGATAATAGGGAGGGTTTTGACAAATCATGGGGACGTGATTTTGGCTGAGATGGTTGGAATTTATTTGGCAAGGGCAATTATCTTTAGTTACATTTTATGCTTGCTGCGTTGTATGTTTGTGTAGGCACTCAGTAATGGAATAACTTAACTTAAGAATTAGATTTTATTGTCCTTTTTTTGTGGGTGTACCGATAGTAAGTAGACCCAAAATACAAAGGTGAATTAACCATGGGATTGGAAGCTGTCTTTTCTTTTTTCTTTCTGTTGTTGTTTTGTTTTTTGTTTTCATGTTTTCATGTGATTAAATGATAAAAACAAATAAAGACTTCAATTACAAAAAAAAAAACAAAAAACAAATTAAGGTGCAATATATGACAGTATAGGGCTTTGTATCTACCACTCTGCTGTGATATAATGAGCGATCATGGTCACCTAGCTTTCCATTGACCTGGAGGTCCACACATTTGTAGTTGGGCAACATAACTTTAAACTTTTCCTGCTCATACATGCCTGGGTACGATCTTGTCACTGAAGTGGACGCGTAACGGGATATCATAGCGTGGCTCAAGCACATTCATCACAGTTTAAACCCCTTGTTTTGCACAAGGGAATACGGCCTCCGGTCTGCAGCAAAACACCCCAATAGCTTTTGTAATAGCTTTAGCCCGGTCAGATTGGCGAGCAAAGGGCTGCTTAACTCATTCACTGCCAGCCATTTTCAAATCAGGTAACTCCCCACTGCCAGGGTTTTTGAGCATTTTTACTCATTTTTGAAGAGCTTCTTTTGAAGAGTTTTTCAATTGACGTCTATAGACGTCAATGGCAGTGAATGAGTTAAATGCCGCAAACTCCTCTGCTCCTCTACTTGGACCGCTAGCGCTTGCAATAACTATCGCTTGACAGACTGACCATGTGCACCATACACATACTTTTTTTCCCCTTCTTTTTCGAATCTTCAGATCACTTGCGTCCTGAACCGTGGAGTGGGATTGGTTCAGATTACGGATCAACCGTGATCCGTTGCACCACTGACCAATATTCTGAACAATGGAAAAGTCCAAGAAACTTGGAACTGTAGATTTACACAAGTTGGGAAGGTCTTTTGGAGACATTTTTAAACAACAGCCCATTCCAAGACCATCGGTTCAAACAATAATATGCAAGTTATTTGGATGTCTCACTACTTTGCAAAGGTTATGGAAGAAGGCCCAAACTGTTACCCTCAGACAACGGTAGGAAATTGGTTAGAATATTCAGAAATAATAATCCAGGAACCACCAAGGCTCAAGCCTTTCCATTAACTGGAAACAACTGGAACACCCATGTCAATGTCCACAATTAAGCCAATTTTATTTTGGTATGGACTGAGAGGGTACTGAAAAAGGAAGAAGCCCCTGGTCCAAAATTGACAGTTTCAACATTGACTGAAATTTGCATAGGACTATATGGAAAAACCAAATGGTCAGACAAGACAAAGATTGAACTATAGAGCTAAGAAGAGAAGATGATCCCAACACATTCAACCAGACTTTTGTTGGAATGGATAAAGCGGGCTAACATTACGCTTCTGGAATGGCCTTTCTAAAGCTCCAGCCTTAACCCTATTGAAGACTTTTGCACTAGGATTTAAAACTAGGTCCATGCCAGCAGATGCACTGTAATATTTCTGCCATGCAGAGTGGTCAAATATCCATTCAGAATTATACCATATACGTGTTTTCAGCTACCAAAGCATCTGGTCAAAATGTACCTTGCTAATGGACATTTAACCAAATATTAGTGGGGTGTGTACCTATTTAAGCCTATAAAGTAGATACACTCTTGAACCTGTGTGGATTTGAGAAAATCCAAATCTCAAACTGCTACACTGAGTACTCAAGCCATTAAAGATGTACGCTGTATCATTCCACCCAAGTAAAAGAACAGTTCAAATAAATAATTAAAAGCCCAACTATGACTTGAGTCTTTTTTAGTTTATGCATACTTTCGACAACAACTGTATGTGGTGTCATTATTCATAAGCATGAATGTGGGTATGTTTCATCTACTCTATTTTAAAAGAGCAAAAATTATTTCCCCAACATTATAGCATGATCAGTAAGGAATGGTTAATTAATAACAAAGCTACACGCTTGCATACTTATATTTTAAAAGGTAAGATGGTAACTGATACTTAATCACAGTTAAGATTAAAATCCAGTCTCAAAATACATTTCAATGGACAAAAGTAATTTATAAGAGCAAGTTCTATGGAGTCAATGACCTCACCTCAGAGTCTTCAGTCTACAGTTTGGACTGTCCAGACCAGATGATAGTAACGTCACTCCTGAATCATTCAGATGGTTGTTGCTCAGGTCCAGTACTGTCAAATGTGAGGGTTCGGACTTGAGAGCTGAAGCCACAACTTCAAAATGAGGGTCTAAGAGTCCACAGTTATGAAGTCTGTGAATACATATTAATGTAGTTTAATATTAAATTTATTACAGTGGGCTTTCTAATACCCGAATTGAGATGTTGGGCTAATATCTTAATACAACAAATGTAAAAATGCAACAATATAGATTAACTGTCATCTGCTGCCATTTATGAAAAAAAAAGTAATGAAAAAAGTAATTAATAATGAATCTTTTTTTAAATTGAATTATCTCACATGTTTGATGCTTAGAAGATGACCTGAAGGTAATTGGGTGCTAGTATAGAAAAGGGTATGGTACCAGCTAGATAAAGTTGGGCTTAATGAACAACTCAGATTCTGGAACCAGTCTACCGGAGAAGGGCTGGGCTCTGTTCCACTCTGAAGTTGCCCTGATTATAAGACAACTGGCTTATAATCATTTAGCAACTTGGCTAACTGATGCAGTGAATGAAAGGGAGAACACCAATTAGTGTGTCTTGACGCATGCTTAATCATCCGAATGAACAAAATCATTTTCAGTAGGAGAACCATTTCATCCCTCAGCCAAGGGACTTCTTCAGACGTTTCTCCCACTGACAATGTTAAATTCAAATGAATGAAATAAACTTTTTGATTCACTGGATTACTCAACGGATTAGTGTGGCCCAGATAGAAAAACCAAGAGGCGCAGAGCTGTATTTATACACTCTGGGGGTGGTAATCTGCTACACTGTTATCTAAACAGTTCACTCTTGGAGAAACAAGAAACTTATATGATGGCCTTCATTTTAGAAACATAGATACGTGCATAACCATCCACTTTCAGTAACTGGAGCATATGTAATCACTATGTATAATAACTGCACAGTCACTTCTTTTGACAAAGATGGTGATCTAACTTACATAGCCTTTCTGCAGTTCCTCACTGCTGGGAACAGCCTCAGTCTTCCCTCCTCTGATGTGTTATACTTCCTCAAGTCTAACTCATCCAGAACCTGCTCTGACATCTGCAGCATGTAGGCCAGAGCGGAGCAGTGGATCTCAGATAGCTCCTTCTCTGATCTGTTATCTGACTTGAGGAACATTTGAATGTCCTGATGGACTGAGAGGTCATTAATTTCCATCAGACAGTGGAAAATGTTGATGCTTCTGTCAGGAGAGATTTCCTCACTACTCATTTTCTTCAGGTTGTCGATGATACTCTGGATGGATTTTGAACTGTTGTCCGTCTGACCCAGCAGGCCTCCTAAGAGTCTGTGATTGGAGTCCAGACAGAGGCCATGAAGGAAGCGAACAAACAGGTCCAGGTGGCCATTTTTACTTTGGAGGGATTTTTCCATAACTCTGCCTAGGAAAACTTTCAGTGAACTCTTATCTTCACTGCTGTCATCGTCCCTTTCTTTTTCGAAGTAATCATCATTTGTTAATTTATCTTCATCATCGCTATCATCATAAATATCTCCATAATCATCTATATTATAATCATCATGACGATCGTCATCATCATCATAATCTATATTATAATCATCATCATCTATATTATCATCATCATCTCTATCATCATCATCATCATCATCTATATTATAATCATCATCATCTATATTATAATCATCATCTCTATCGTCATCATAATCATCATCTATATTAAAATCATCATGACTATTGTCGTCATCATCATCATCATCATCATGACGATCGTAATCATCATCTCTATCATCGTCATAATCATCGTCATCATAAGCATCATGACGATCTCGAACATCATAATAATCTGATTCTTCATGATTTTCATCTTCATCACTATCATATTTGTTATCACGTCCATTAGTATTTTTCTGCAAATTCTCACTGTTTTCTTTTCCTAGGAAGTCCTGCAGCACCTCTGTCTTCTTATTGGTGTAACAGTGGAACATGTAGACTGCAGCCAGAAACTCCTGGATGCTCAGATGAACAAAGCAGTAAACTGGTTTCTGGAAGATTCCAAACTCCTTTTTGAAGATCTCTGTACAAACTCCTGAGTACACTGAGGCCTCTGAAACATCCAGACCACACTGCTTCAAGTCTTCTTGGTAGAACATGATATTTCCTTTCTCCAGATGTTCAAATGCCAGCCTCCCCAGCTTCAGAAGAACTTCCCTGTCGGCCTCTGTCAGCACCTGTGGACTTGTCTCAACAAACAAATTCTCATGTCCCTCATGGTATTTGTTTTTCTTCCTCTTTGTCTGAACCAGCAGGAAGTGTGAGTACATGTCAGTCAGGGTCTTGGGCAGCTCTGCTTTCTCCTCTGTAGTCAACATGTGCTCCAGAACTGTAGCAGTGATCCAGCAGAAGACTGGGATTCTACACATGATGTGGAGGCTCCTGGATGTCTTCATGTGGGAGATGATTCTGCTGGACAGATCTTCATCACTGAATCTCCTCCTGAAGTACTCCTCCTTCTGGGCATCAGTGAAGCCTCGTACTTCTGTTACCCTGTCAACACATTTAGGAGGAATCTGATTGGCTGCTGCAGGTCGGGAAGTTATCCAGATGAGAGCAGAGGGAAGCAGATTTCCCTCGATGAGATTTGTCAGCAGCTCACTGACTGATGACTTCTGTGTGACATCAGACACAAGCTTCATGTTGGTAAAATCCAACAAAAATCTGCTTTCATCCAGGCCATCAAAGATGAACAAAATATTAAACACAGTGAGCTTCTCTGCTGTGACGCTCTGTAATGTTGGATAGAAAACATGGATCAGCTCCAGAAGACTGTACTGCTCATCTCTGACCAAGTTCAGCTCCCTGAATGAAAGCACAACCACCGCACTGATGTGTTGGTTCTCCAAGCCTTCTGCCCAGTCCAGACTGAACTTCTGCACTGAGAAGGTTTTTCCAACACCAGCGAAGCCGTTTGTCAGAACCACTCTGATGGGTCTCTGTTTATCAGGCAAGGCTTTAAAGATGTCCTGGCACCTGATTGGAGTGTCATGGTGAGCATCCATTTTGGAAGCCGTCTCCAGCTGCCTCACCTCATGTTGGATATGAACCTCTTCACTCTGTCCCTCTGTTATGTAGAGGTCAGTGTAGATCTTGTTGAGGAGAGTTTTAGTTCCTGTTTCATCAGTTCCTTCAATCACATGTTGACACCGTCTCTTCAGACTGATTTTATGTTCATCTGAAACCTCCTGTAAACCAACATTTGCTGAAAGATAGAAATGTGATACCGTCATCCTTTTCTGGAGCCATAACTCCTCTAAAATGACTTATTTTTTCTTTCCATAATTAAACAATTTTGTTAGAAAACATAAAATAAATACAATTTTCCTATCAGTCTCCAGGAGGTCTGCCAGTGTTTGTGTTACATGAAAACGCAGAAACAGCAGACTGAGCCTCAGCAGATAAGCTGTAGCTGCATGTCCAAACCAATCAGTGCCTCAGTTCCTTCATCACTACATTTTTGAAGACTGCATTGTTTAAGAAGCAGAAAATAGCCATCTGTGGTCACGGATTTCTGCTTTTAAAAACTACCAAAATCCTTCAGGAAAATATTCAGAATCTTGGAGTTAAACAGTGTAATAAATATGAAGTTTGACCAGGTACCAAAGCAAATCATTCTTACTGTACAAATAATGTAAATATGATGGTGTATCACGAAAGATTGATGTCAAACTGATCACTTGGCCCATTTTACGCTACTTGTTCTTCAAGTGAATCAACAAATGGCGAAATGAAAAGCCGAACAACAACAATGCTGTTTCTTTAGATTGCTGTTTCTATTTTTTAATCACATTCATCAAATTTAGGAGTACATATACACTAAGTTTATTGTTAATTAATAAGAAAACTGCAGACAATTCTATTCTGAGCTGAAGAAGCTTCTGATAGGTTTGTACAGTCCACGTGAGTAAATTGGTGGCAGACCTGTGGATGCATATAAGGCAAAACACAGAGCCTGTTTCTTTGAAATGGGAAAATCAAGAGATGTCAACCAAAACACCAGGAAAAGAATTGTGGAGCTCCATAAGTGTGGCTCAATTTGAATACAATTTGGTGCCATTTGCAATTAAGAAATACAGACAATTTCTCTCTTTACTCTTATGAGAGCCCTTCTCATAATATCAGGGGACTTCAATCATGCCTCATTGGACTCCACACTGCCCACCTTCACCCAGTATGTGACCTGCCCAACCAGAGACAATGAAACACTGGACTTACTGTATGCCAATGCAGAAGAGGCATACAGTTCATCACCTCTCCCTCCACTGGGCAGATCTGACGACAACCTGGTGCACCTGGTCCCTGTGTATGAGCCCTTAGTGCGCAGGAAGCCACCAGCCACCCGCACAGTACAGAGATGGTCGGAGGAGAGCGAGGAGGCTCTTAAGGATTGTTTTGAGTCGACTGTGTGGGAGGTGATCTGTGACAGCCTGTGGGGCCGTCAAATCAAAAGACAAAGAGGAGTTTAAAAGGGTGCAGAGAGAGTTGAGGGGACTGATAAGGAATGGGAAGGACAGCTACAGGCAAAAGATGGAGAACCAGCTTCAGCAAAACAACGTTGGTGAAGTCTGGAGAGGCCTCAGAACCATCTCAGGCCACAAACATCAGAACTCTCTGCCTGGGAGGGATCTGAGGTGGGCAAATGAACTGAATCATTTCTTCAACAGATTTCTTTCAGCCATGAGGCAGTCTCCAACATCGGCTGCAGACTCACCCATCCCCACTGCTGCTGTTCCACCTCTGACACCTCAGACACTTCACACCTACTCTATTCACCCTGCTCACTCCTCCCCACCCCCAACAACAGCATCCAATACACACTCAACACAAGGCTCCAGCCTGTCTCTCTCTCAACCACCCAGGTTAGGAGGGAACTGAGGAGGATTAATGGCAAGAAGGCAGCGGGCCCAGATGGCATCAGCTCGAGGGTCGTCAGGTCCTGCGTGGACCAACTGTGTGGGGTGATGGAGCACCTCTTCAACCTGAACCTGAGGCTGGGAAGAGTCCCACAGCTCTGGAAAACCTCCTGTGTTGTACCAGTACTTCACGCCCCAAGGACCTCAACAGCTACAGGCCGGTGGCTCTGACATCCCACCTGATGAAGACCCTGGAGCGGTTGGTCCTGGCTCAGCTTCGGCGCCTAACAAGCTCATCACTGGACCCACTTCAGTTTGCCTACCAGCCTGGCATTGGAGCGGATGATGCCGTCATTCACCTCCTACATCGTTCCCTCGCTCACCTGGAGACCGCTGAGAGCACTGTGAGAATCATGTTCTTTGATTTCTCCAGTGCCTTCAACACTATTCTTCCCTCGGTTCTGAAGGACAAGCTGGAGAACTCTGGAGTGGACCATCACCTCACTACCTGGATTTTGGACTACCTCACTGACCGACCACAGTATGTGAGGACTCAGGGCTGTGTGTCGGACAGGGTTGTCTGCAGTACGGGGGCCCCACAGGGAACGGTTCTGGCTCCGTTCCTCTTCACCATCTACACTGCAGACTTCTCCCACAACTCCACCCAGTGCTTCCTGCAGAAGTTCTCTGATGACTAGGGATGGGTATCGAAAACCGGTTCTTGTTGAGAACCGGTTCCCACTGTTTCAATTCCTTGGAATCGTTTGCCATTTTTGCAAACAATTCCCTTATCGATTCCAGTCGCCCCGAATGACGTCACCACGTTGCGGAGCGTCATTTACCTGGCAGGAAACACGGCGCCTAAGCGGCTCAAACGCTCAAAAGTTTGATTATACTTTATGAGAACGGATGACAACAGGGCAACTTGCAAAGTAGATATTTCATTTAAGGGAGGAAACACTACAAATATGCAAAAGCATTTGCTCACAAAACACGCGATGACACGTGTTTTTAATTCCGCTCCGGACTCGTGACTCTCAACGCAGCAGCAGCGGTAACGTTTGCACGTCCTCTCCCGTTAATGCGGCAGGTAAATAATCAACTAACAGTGCATATTATGTTAGCGCAATCTGCCTTATTACAAGACCTGCCATTACTGTACATGTAGGTGACCATGATGAGAGAGACAGACAGAGTCTGGCTGGCGCTCGCTGGCAGTTCTCGCTGCAGTCTACCGGTAGCGTCTCCTTTCAGGCCAGGATAGACGAATGTCACCGAGCAGTGTCTAAGTTTGTGGTCAAAGGCTTGAACCCATTTGCCACAGCAGATGCCCCCGATTTTCGGTAAGTGAATGTGTTTAATTGTAGGCAGGGACATTACTGGATATTCTTGTGTAATTGCCACAGAACAATTTATGTTATACTTTGTTATTGCTACAGAAGAATATTTATTTTATTATTTTACATTTACAATTTTTTTTCCTGGGGACCCTGTGACACCCCATTGAAGAGCCGTAGGCTGGATCTCTTAAGATCTCACTGTTGGGTTTGTAAGGCCATGTTACTCCTAAATTTCTATCTTGTTCAAAGAGAAGATATAAAACAAAGTTCTAAGCTAATCGACCTTAGTGTTCTCCTTTTAAAAAAAAAAAAAAAGAATCGATAAGAGAATCGATAAAGAATCGAATCGTTAAACAGAATCGAAAATGGAATCGGAATCGTTAAAATCTTATCAATTCCCATCCCTACTGATGACTCTGCAATAGTCGGCCTCATCACTGATGGGGACGACAAGAAGTACAGAGGACTGACTCAGGACTTTGTGGACTGGTGCCAGCTGAACTACCTCCAGATCAATGCCCGTAAAACCAAGGAGCTGGTGGTAGACTTCCACAGGCACAAACATCCTCCACTGCAACCACTGAACATCCAAGGTATGGACATTGAGGCTGTGGACAGCTACAGGTACCTTGGTGTTCATCTGAACAACAGACTGGACTGGACTCATAACTCAGACGCCCTCTACAGGAAAGGGCAGAGCAGGCTGTACCTGCTGCGGAGACTCAGGTCGTTTGGAGTGGAGGGCCCACTCCTGAAGACCTTCTATGACTCTGTGGTGGCTTCTGCTATCTTTTATGGTATGGTCTGCTGAGGCGGCAGCATCTCTGCTGGGGACAGGAAGAGACTGAACAGGCTGATCCGAAGGGCCAGCTCTGTTCTAGGATGCCCTCTGGACCCAGTGGAGGTGGTGAGTGACAGGAGAATGGCAGCTAAGCTGTCATCCCTGTTGGACAACATCTCCCACCCCATGCAGCAGACTGTGACAGCACTGAGCAGCTCCTTCAGTGGGAGACTGCGGCACCCACGGTGTGGGACGGAGAGATTTCGCAGGTCTTTCCTCCCCACTGCTGTCAGACTCCACAACAAAGAGTTTAACTGATCAAACACACACATCCACACATGTGCAATAATACTAAGTGCAATAATCTTTTCTGGCATCGTATTTTTACTCAGTTGTATATAGCATTTGTATTCTATTTTTATCTTATTGTATATTTTATTCTACTGTATATAGTATTTATTTTATTCTATTCTGTACAGTTGTGTACTGTATATATTCTTATTGTATTCTAATTTTTGCTTCATAACTTTGCACTGTCCACTTCCTGCTGTGACAAAACAAATTTCCCAAGTGTGGGACTAATAAAGGTTATCTTATCTTATCTTACTCTTAAAGTTAACAAATATGTTTTTTATATTTATCAATCTAAAAAAATAAACATTTAGTCTGATTTGATGTTACAATTAAAAAAAAGTGTTTTCATCTGAAGAGTTTGTAAATATCTGGTTTCAACTGTATATTTGATGATTGTCAGGTCAGCACAAAGAGGGAGAGAGAGGAACAGAGATGAACAAGAGCAGGTGAGACACACATGTTAGTCAAATGGTTGTTTACCAAAAGTATCACCGTATCATAGGTCCTCATGTATCTCGTACCTAGTGTTTCTTTTTAGGTTTGTTATTTTTCAAATTATATATTTATTAAGTTCTGCAGGCTTGTTTGCACAACAAGGCTAAATAATTATATAAACTTTTCTCAATCTAAATAGTGGACTTTGGTAGAATTAAAAAAATAAGTGTAGTGCAGGTCTATGATGATTTTTAGTGCTACTATCATCTAGTTCTGATTCTGGTTGGGATTTGGTTTAGTCCTAAGTAGTCCTGACTTTGAACTGTTGTAGTTTTGTTTTAATTCCGGATCAGTTCTGGGTCTGGTTGAATTGGGGTTTAGTCCTCGTGTCTTGATACAGCCCTGATTTTGTTCTGCCTTGCTGCTTAATTAAAAAACTATTTTTTTTAATTAAGCAGCAAACACGGGGAGAACATGCAAACTCCACATAGAAAGACCCTGGCCTGATGGTGGAATTGAACTCGGGACCTCCTTGCTGTGCGCTAACATTGCTAACCACCACTGTGCTGCTGTGGAGAAATGTTAATATTTCCATCAGGTTTTTAGAAATGAGTCCATCAGCAGACAAATGTTCAGTCTTACTTTGTACACAGCTGCTCTGATTAGCTGTCTGTAGTCCAGCTCTGGTTCTGGATCTTTTTCCACACTGAGGACAAGAGGAGTCTTCTGATGAAGCCAACTGGTCCCAGTATGCGGAGATGCACTGTCTGCAGAACCAGTGTCCACAACTGGTAGAGACTGGATCCTTCAGGACGTCCTGACACACAGCACAGCAGGACAGCTGCTCCTCCTCACATACACCACTCCTTTTACTCTTTCTGTGAACACATTTCTTTATTAGTAAAACTATTTGCTCACTGTTTTTGAAAAAACAAACCATCCAGATTTGATATTATAATGCATTTCTAACAGTCTTTAACTTTTACTTTAACTAACACTTGCCTTTATTCTCACAGCATGGTGAGCTTTAGATGTAAATAAAATTAAAGAATTTTCTCATGGAAACAATATTCAAAACTTCAGATATTCAGCCTGAATTGGTTTAATAAAACATAAAAACATTATCCTGGCTTCTCCATCTGACACAATTTTCACACACAAACACAGTGGGAAGAAAATAAAATTGGATGTCTGGCATAAACAAATTACAAATCAAATTCTTGTGCAGGATAAGAACATCGTTATGATCCAGAATCATGTCTGCTGTTTTTTTTTTGGTCTCCTCCCATCCTTTGGAAAAGAAGTCCAGACGCTGGATGACTGAGAACCTTCACAGACTTATAGCAATGCAGCCCAAAAGTCCCATGATGTTCTTTGTATGTGACACAAACCTAAGACAACAATGGAGGACATCGAGGTGATGGTATACCTGGTGTTAACTGATGGTAAATGTCTGCACCACGTCATTGCACTACAGTGTTGGTTTGTGTGTAACCATTTTCCTTGTTGCTGGGTTTAAAAAAAAAAAAACTCAAAAAAAAAAAGAAATTGTAGGTTTGCTTGTTGTAAAAGAATCACTCACATGACATCAGGTTCTTACTTTGTGTCTGAAGATCCAAGTTCATTACTGAAGTACGGAGCTTCTTCTTTGGACCAGTCACTCTTCATAGACAAACAGCTGGAAACCTGATATGCTTTTCTCTGACCTCTACAAACGAGATATTTTTATTCATTTCACTTCAAAAACGAATTCATTACCTATTATGGAAGGTGTTTCTGTGAGTAAATATCAATGACTATGAAGGGATGGCTGGATGTTTCACAAGGCTAAAAACATAAGATTTTTCCTCAAAGTTAGATGGACAGGCTAGAGTTCATGGAACAGAAGAGCAGCAGGTTGTGCTGGTACTGCAGTCAAGTTGTTTCTTTTCCTCTGAACTCTTTCTCTGGTGAATAAAAACAGAATTATCTTTGCAAATTTCATCTACTTAATAAAACTGTGAATCACAATGCAGTCAGACATCAGTGGAACACATCATAGATGTTAAGCAATCTAAGCAGTATAGACTGCATATTTCCTGGTGGTGGTGCTCTGACTTGGTGTTGCCTCTCTCTCTTCCTGTCGCAATACACAGCAGAGATGTGAGTAGCTTATCTGTATGTTTCATTTAATTAAAAACTCTTGGAAGACATCTTATTCCATAACGTAATCTTGTGCTTTATCCAAAGACCAAACTCAATTGAATCACTTCTAATGATATCTTAGTCTTAGCTTAGCTCATAGTCAACTCACTAGCAGCATGGCCTCTTCACATTCCTGCTCTGCGTGTAAAATGCTTGGTTATTCCTCAGCTTCTTTTAGTTAATACTGGTAGTTCTAATAAATGTAGCCCTTTTTCCAGCTCCTGAGGCCAGGACCAATGACTTGGAGACCCAGCTCAGAACCTTTGAAAAACACATGGCCAGCCAGGCCCCTGGGTAAAGGTGAGAAGGGAACATAGGGGCCAGAGTAGGAGACACTAAGAAACCCTCAAAGTGCTAGTTAAGAGTAAATTGTAGATCAAGTAAAATGATCACATCAGGAGTAATGACATCCTGTTACTTCAACTGAAGGTCACTAAAATCAATATTGAATGGGTGTTTAACAATGCCGGACTAGTTTTCTCTGGTCCCCTTCCCAGTTGGATCAGGAGTGACACATTTAGTCGCATGTTCTCCTTAAATTGCTGGTGGTCTGAGTGGTGTCCAAAAAAACAATGTGAGCTTTGTAGATAATTGGGAAACTTTCTAGGGAAAGCCTCGTCTTGTTAGGAGAGACGGCATCCAGAGATAATTCGAAGCCAGCTGAGAGACAAACTCATGAAACGAAGAGGGAAGTCTGGGCTTGGTTATATCCTGCTATAACCAGGTTTCTGTGAGGTGGAATGTTTGAATCTTGATTCATTCAAATTAGGCCTATTTCCAGGCTTGCTTTTCTTTCTCCTGGAGAAATTTGTTTAAAGTCAAATGATGTCCTTGAGGTTTAAGTCTGGTTTTAAGTCTCTTCGTAGAACAGAATCTGCCCCACTGACAGTTCTTATGACAACCTCCTGACTACAGATTCAGGGGTGGGATCTTAGTTCTCTCAGACTAAACAGCTGCTTTTGAATCAGCTGTTTCACAATCAATGAATCATAATATTCTAATATCACTATGTCGGGATTCATGCCACTACTTTGGAGGGGTTCAGATCATACCTGTCTCTGAGAACTTTTTGAGTTCATCTTTAAGATAAGGCCTCCTCCCAGTGGGACATGCCCAGAACACCTCACCCAGGAGGCGCCCAGGGGGCATCCTTGTCAGATGCCCGAACCACCTCAGCTGGCTCCTTTTGATGTGGAGCAGCAGCAGCTCTACTCTGAGCCCCTCCCGGATGGCCGAACTTCTCACCCTATCTCTAAGGGAGAGGCCAGCCACCCTTCGGAGGAAGCTCAATTCCGCTGCTTGTATCCGCGATCTACTTCCCAGTCACTCAGATCAGCTGACTAACTGCTCTTGGATGTGTCATGGCATTGCCATACTGGGTTCAGGATTGTGGAATTCATTGCCATTTGAGATTGCCTCTTCACTGCCAATTTTTAAATCCCTCCTTAAAACCTACCTCTTCAGCTTGGTATTTGACTCAGTTTGACAAGCTAATGTTGTTCATTTATTTTACCTGTTTGTACTTTTGTTTTACTCATGTTTAACTGTATCTTGTATTGTATAACTGCATTTTGCATTTTTATTTTACTGATTGTATAGTTTATTTTACATTTGTTTTATTTATTTATTAAAAATATATTTTGATTTCTATTCTTTTTTCTTCCTTCACCACTTTGTTCAGTGGTTATTGCTTTTAAAGTGCTTTAAAATAATCTTGGCTTGGCTCTGCAGAAGATTATTACTCAGTTCTGAAATTAGTTCTTACCCTGTGTCTGAGGGTCCAAGTTCATCACTGAAGTATGGAGATTCTTCTTTAGACTTGTCACTGTTGATAGACACAGAGCTGGATACTTGAGGTGCTATTTCTTGATTTCTGCAAACACAACCATGTTTTCATTCATTTCATGCCAAAAACTCAACAATTACCATTGAAAGGTCTTTCTGTGAGTGAATATCTGATTGTTACTCAGGAAAAGATGGTACACCAAAAGTGACTTAGGGTCACTCTCTAGTAAATGGATTTATTACAAAAACAAAACAAAACCCACAGGCAACAGTTTTTCTGTCATTACAAACAATCAATTGTCCCAAAAGGCATGTCCTTTTCATTAAGACAAAGAAGAAACTGTAAGAAAGGTAATGATGGTGGAAAACTCCATGAGATTTTATAGTTTACTATGCTTCACAGCAACATAAGGACAATAAATGAGATTAATCAAGATCATTAGAAACTCTTGTAATAAAGTAAGTAACGGTGGGCGGTATAAACGGTATGAATTTGGCCAACGGTAGAGATTTTGACTATACCGCTCTACCGTGACAGCGCATGTTGATGGTGTCATCAAACTGCGCCTGTTTTGGACAAAAGCATCACAGCAGCTGCGAGCAATATCATCTGCAAATTATGTTGGGCGACAGTATCACAAAGAGACGAAGCATGTTGCGAAATATGAGGAAAGCCAAAAACTGCGCTTCCTCCACTTCCGTACCATTGATTCATTAATGTTGAATTGGAAATTAGACGACATCCGAAGACAGTAAGAAATAATTTCATAGAGCAGGTAAAATAGTCTTACTATTTCCATATCATTGTATATCACTACATATTCCAGTGCGTGATTTGAGCTATGAGCGTACGTGTTGCTAAATCTGATTGGTCATATGTGTTTATTTGGATATGAAAATTCTGGAAAAGAAATCGAGCTTTAACAAAAAAAAAGCTTTGAAATTGAAGCTCTTGGGTTTTTTCGTAACACTGGGAAGTTGTGCTCACTAGTTACAATACAGCTAAAAGGAAAGAGGAATGCATTTCATGCTATTTGGATTGATCTTTCAAATGAAGGCGAGAATTCTGGTAGAAACAGTAAAGCTGTGTTCTTGTCTTTCCATCATTTACCTGTCTTGTGCAGTCAAATTATTGCTTAAATGCTAGGTTAATTCAAATTACATACAACAATAAAAATATTTGTAGGAAATATTTTAACATAA
This sequence comes from Rhamphochromis longiceps, assembly GCF_057381845.1. Lineage (NCBI taxonomy): Eukaryota > Metazoa > Chordata > Actinopteri > Cichliformes > Cichlidae > Rhamphochromis > Rhamphochromis longiceps. The sequence continues at coordinate 19,856,430 of NC_140559.1, read as the reverse complement.
AGTTAACCATTAAGAACAAAAAAAATGAATAGAAATAATGAACATAAATCGTAAAGGAGTTAGCAGTAGTCTTACCTTTTCTCTCCGGATCCAGGTTCAAAACTGAAGATCAGTAAATTTCCTTTGGACTGTTCACTCTTTATGGGCAGACTGCTAGACCCTGCAGACTCTGCTTTGTCTTTCTCTTCATCTACAGGAACACTCATCATGAATCTGAGAAGCAAACCACAAAGACTGACGTGAACTCAGAACAAAGCGCCAGTACAAGCAAGTCTGTTAAGTCAAACAAACAGGAAGAAAATGAAGCGCCACACCCAAAATATATTGCTTTTATTTTGGTGCATCTCACTTCTCTTCCTTTTTGTACCTGTATGGTTATGTAGGCTACGGTTCAATATGCGGTTGAGATTCATCATGCCTTTAAGTGAACCTCGTAAATTCAGTAAACTACACTACGCAGCAGCTGGATAGTGTAGTGAGAAGACCACACACCTTTGAAGCGGAAATCACAAATTCAATTCCCTCCCAGTATCCAGTAAGGCCAAACATCCACGCCCTGCAGGCTACGTCCGCAGTCTGCCCGCTTCCCTAACTTAGAGGCTGACAAGACACGCACCTTGATTCAGCTTCACGTTTGCTTCTGTTGTCATGCGTACTTGTGATACTGATCCGATTCAAAGTACGCTCGAAGCTTCGAAGCGTGTGTCGGGTAATCGCAAGGGCGTAGATTTGGCATGGACGGAAGGGACATGTCCCCACCAATATCCAGCGATTATTGAATTGTCCCCACCAATAATTTGATCTCTTCGAGTAAAGAAAAACTAACCCGATAGAAAAAACGATCTGTCAGCATCTCATTCACCCAGCGGTGCAGAAAAAGTTAAATTACGTCCTCTACTGGAGTCCTACGTCATGTGACAAATATGGCCAATGTGATTGGCTGTGCCTTTCAGGGAGCTCTGTTTAGTTTTAGCAGCGGCAAACCTGCGCTGCAAGGAGGAGACGAGGATGGCAGCAAAGAGGAAGAACCTGGATATAAGAAAGTATTTTTTAAAGAAACCTGTAAGTCACTTAAAGTCAAGTTCACTCATAAAATGTGTCCGTCATAATAACGTTACAGGCTATGCTAGGCTTTGGCCCACATCAGTCTAAAACTATGTAACCATGAATAACGTGTTTTGCAAACTAACTGCACAGCAGGCAGCAGTATCAGTTCTCTCAGTCTCAGAGCAGAAATTTCTCATTTTGATTGAAACTGTCAGAGAAAACAGCAGCTTTGAGCAAGCCAGGATATTAGTTTACGTGGTGCAGATGTGTGTCACAAGTTGATCTGGCTGTAGGCTGTGGCACTTGGCCAGAGGTGGCGCTGGTTGACTCGAGTCCATGTTAGTGCACAAAGTAAACTGCACGCTGTAGTTGTGAAGCAAAAACGCTGAAACCGGAGAAACAAACCGTGCGAGGGGAACGAAGCACTTTTTGTGAGAAATGCAAGAAGTACATCTACAGAAAGCACACAGTTACATTCTGTCCATCATGTGGACAAAATTGAAAATGTTGAACACTGAAAAACTGAGAACGTTGGGCAAGTTCAAAAGAAATGTGTTTGTAAGAACGAAAAACCAAATTGTTCCTAAAATAGTTATGGAAAGTCAAACTGTTGTATGCCTGTGTTCTACATGTTTATCTCATGGAAAATAAAGTTGCTATTGTTTTATTGCAGTTTTTTGACAATCCTGAGTGGATTTACACAGTACAGGTCAAAATGACCTGCAACAAAATCAATGTCACTTTTTTGTTTTTCAACATAATACAAGGGTTCATTTCCAAAACTTGCATATGATCTTCAATTTGTAGCAGATCCACTATCACACAGCAGCTGGAGCAGTTTCAAATGGAGCTCAGTCCACTACTACCATAACCTACTACTAGATTAACTTGTGACACATCTTCACCTGCTGCTATGATGACATTGAGTAGAGGCTGAGTGGCTGCACTAACCCCTGGTACATCCAAATCTGCCCACAAACATGTTGAAAGATGCAATGCCACCAATGTGGATTGTCAACACTAAAAACAATCAGTAAGCAAAGACAACAGGGATCATTTGTTTCTGTTTATTTAGCACCCACAACAATTGTAGTCGCCTTCTGCACAGGGGAAGTCCACACACATTGTGTGGTACCACTTTCCACAGAAGGTGCATTCAGTCTGCAAGATTGAATGAGATTGTCAGAGTCATTGTCTGACTGTTTATTACTAATCACCTGCTGTACATTCACAGTAACTGCCATCTCCTTACAAATGTTTATTAGATTAACCACACTTATACAGACTGTATATAACAACCAGCTCTAAAATGTTTGTTTGCAGAGAAAAGACGCAGACAGACTACGCTAACGACATGTGATGTTACAACACTAGTGAAATATTAGTGTCATTTCATTCATTTCAAAGGTTTATTTGCATGACGCACAAACACACAATTGAAAGGTACAAATGTGCAAGAAACGAATTCAAACGTGGTGCAGATGTGTGTCACAAGTTGATCTGGCTGTAGGCTGTGGCACTTGGCCAGAGGTGGCGCTGGTTGACTCGACTCCATGTTAGTGCACAAAGTAAACTGCTCGCTTTAGTTGTGAAGCAAAAACGCTGAAACCGGAGAAATAACCACGATAACGACGACAAGAGTCTCCCGATCGTTTACTCTTGCTGTCCTGTGAACAACATCGGCGTGGTGTTAATTGTTTGCTGTTTTCGCGATCGCGTCGCGCATGAGGATATCACCAGGTAAACTCGCCACATTTTTATACATTTTGTTGTTCAACAGCATCAAGACTGACGGAGTGTGTTTGAGATAACCTCACAAGTGTCACAGGTGACACATTTGCCGTTTTTTTGCTGGTTTGTCGGTAGTAGCTCCTGAAACGCAAGACTGCCACACATCTGTTCGACCAACGCCAGTTGATCTAAACGCCAGTAGATCTGGAACACCGGCAGCACTATTAGTTCTCTCAGTCTCAGAGCAGCATTTCTAATTTTGATTGAAACTGTCAGAGAAAACTGCAGCCTCGAGCGAGCCAGGATATTAGTTTACAGAGGCTGTTAGAATTATATGTCTAACGTTAAAATGTTGGTGACACAATAATTTCATCCCAATGGCACTGACATATTCATAGGTCATAGTCATGAATAGTCATGATTTTGCAAATATCCACCTCCTAGTACAGTTTGCACAACTTGTTTTAAAAATGCACTCAACCTACAAACATTACTGATGAGTCAAAATCTGCACAAAGTGACAGAAACACTGAAGCAGCTCCACATTTTATTCTTATTGTCATGTTTGTCCTATTTATCAGGTGACAGAAGAACCAACACAAAGCTCAGAGAGTAATGGTGACACAAGATCACAGGTGAAACTGGATGATGACTTGTTGGTTCATGACTGTATTTGAAGCACATGTGTGACTGCATGTATGTGGAATGTCTCACTGTTATTTATCAGGTGACAGAGGCAGCTCTGCCATGTTGTAGCTCAGACAGAGGTGGAGAGGCGAGGTCACAGTGACTGACTGATGAGTTGGTGCTATAGATTAACTAGTATTTATTATCACGACAATTGTTAAGCTGCTGATGTAAATTGATTCATTAGTGTATGTTTGACAAAGAATCTGAATCGACACGTCTCACTTTTATATGGCACGAATCAATGTGTCATTTTATCAGGTGGCAATATGTCCTAGTGCAGTCAGAGGGGAGGAGCCAGGGCCAAAGGTGAGGCACATCAAGCACATAATAATAATTTTAATCTGAGGATAAAACGCAGGTACTGAGGCTGAAAGAAGCTTCAGTGCCCTCAGAAGACTAAAAACATGACTAAGGTCAACAATGACTCAAATGAGATTAAACAATGCTGCTGTGTGTCCACCAGGAGAGACTGGACAGTATAGATGTAAAACAAATATGCCAGCAGTTTATCTCAGTTAACGAGAGGAGCAGACATGTGTTTGGCTGCTTCACATTGAGTTGTTGTGTGGGACACCAGTGGTTCATGTCTGTTGCTGTAACAGTAGTTCATGTATAGAATATAAAATCCCAGCTCACTGAGTTGATCGGGGCAGTAGTGCCTAAAATGTTGCATAATTTTGCAGAGAGATCTTTTACTTTGTGGTAATCTTAGATGAGTAGTTTTATGGACATAAACCACCAGGTCATTCAGTGTTCCCTTAGTGCTAATGTGTCAGAGATGTTGGTGTAACTGAAGTAATGTTGTTAAGTCCTTAAAGTCATATTCTTTTATTGTCATGACTCTATTTTTATTTTTGTATGATACCTGATTTATATGGAATATGGCTGAAGTAAACTAAAGTTTAAAATACTTAAGTAATTTAACATTATACAATTCACATATAAAATTATGAATTGTAGTTTTAAATGGTTTTAAAGCATGTAGAATAGCACATGTAGGCAAGTATGTTTCTCCTGCAAAAACAAAAAGGGGAAAAAAAAGAAACGGGCAGGGTTTGGTGGTTGAATCATCCATCCCCACCAACGCCAAAACCAAATCTACACCCTTGGAAGCGCGTATCGAGTGCTACATAGTTGAGCATTTCTTCTTCGATACAACTGAATTTTAGTAGATTTTGTCCTTTTTTTGGTTGTATTTTATTTTGAAAACCCAGAAACCGGATCTCACTCTAGCGTTTAGAAGCTGCTAAGGCTTCCGCTCCTCACAGCGCGCGTTTGCACTGTGAGGGCAAGTTCTGTAATGAAAGGCTCTGGCATTTTTATGGTTTCTGGTGTGAATGTTGTTACATAAGTTGTACATGTTGATGTATACAGGTTCATATTGATATTAAAAAGTTTCTGTGTAACCGAAACAAAGGCGGGTTGCTGTTAAACAGTGTTTCTGCCGTATTTATGCTCTTTGGCAGTAAGCTTTTGTCAGCCCCCTAGTGGTTGCTGCGCATAGCAGGAAATGTGTTTGGATTTACTGTTTTTCTGTGCTTTTTCTGATGTTGTTTTACATTGTAGGAGCTACAATTGCTGGTACCATCAGAAGACACCTGTTGAGTGTGTTTTATGTCTTCTGCAGGAATAAACCGTGAAAAGCAAACCTTTCTGAGCGTCTGTGATTTATGAAGAGCTGGAAGCGTTACAGTAATTTAACGTCTCAAATCAAAAACAAAAACAGTTCTTATTTAATTCAGTGACAGCAACAGGGACAAAGCTGTTTTTATAACTCTTTGTATCTTGGAAACAGAAACCTCCGTCATGAGGAAAGAAGCTGAAATTCACCCCCGTAGAGCTGATTTGTTTTTCATGTCTTCTCCATCATCAGTTATCACAGACCTTCCAAAAGTGTGGGGCCCGCCCCCTAAGGGGGCACAGAGTCATTGCAGGGGGGCTGCGTTTTTTTTATGTTTTTAAACCAGTTTCCACAGAGAGGCATTTTTTGAAAAATGTATTGATAGCAATGTTGAATATTATTACACAGGAAAAAAACAACTACACATAAAATAATTACACTGTGACTCCTCTGCCTTTCTAAATAGAGGGACAGTAACTGCGTGGCTATATATGGGTGTGTGGTTAAAAGACAAACGCACAAAACATTTATCTTGGAAAACAAATAGGGGCCTAGCAAAAAAAAGTTTGGGAACCACTGCCGTAGAGGATTTGTAAGGGTTGATAAAACCATTCTTTGTACCTGTTTAGAGTACAGGTAGGCTAAACAAGACTGTGGCTCACCTATCAGATGACTAGACCATTATGGCGTTATTTTTGTGCCACTATTCTGAGCGCATGTAAAAAAAAAAAAAAAAAAAAAATGAGAGCACGTAAAAAGATTTTGCAGGTGCAAGTGTTGCATTTTGAGGAGAAATTTATTTTGAGCGAATAAAAGCAAAATTTGAGTGAACAAAATTCATTGCTGCGTGCAAAAAATGTATTTCACTGTTTGCTATTATCCACACACACACAACAGCAGCCCCTCTCGCTCAAGTTTTTGCATTTGCGCTCACTCGCAATGTGTTGCTCGCGCGCTCAACATTTCTGCCCGTGCGAGTTCAACTCTTTCTCTTCACCGTTATATTTGTGCCACAAAACCAGCCAATCACAGACTTGGATGCAAAAAAATCTGATTGGCTGTTTTGGTCTCCAATCAGCTCGAAATGACGAAATATGATATCCCAGAATCCATTTCGTCCAAAACTCAAACGAGGCAGTAGTGGAGGAGCACAGAGTGGCGGAGTTTGAAATATTACTCTTTCTGGGTCACATGCAGGAATGGTGCTGTGTAAACTCCAAATATCTGCTCGATTTACACCATCAGAGGTCACTAAAATCAATATTGAATCGGTGTGCAACTTTGCCAAAACAATGTCGGACTCTGTAGTTTTCTCTGGTCCCCTCCCCAATCAGACCAGGAGTGACATGTTTAGCCGCATGTTCTCCTTAAATTGCTGGCTGTCTGAGTGGTGTCCCAGAAACGATGTGGGCTTCATAGATAATTGGCAAACCTTCTGGAGGAAACCTGGTCTTGTTAGGAGAGACGGCATCCATCCCACTTTGGATGGAGCAGCTCTCATTTCTAGAAATATGGACAAATTTATTTAACCCCCCAAAATATGACTATCCAGAGTTGGGACCAGGAAGCAGAGTTGCAGTCTTACACGCTTCTCTGCAGCTTCTCGCAAACAAAACTGGTATCATTCGCATTCACAGCATTGTAAGATGGCAAAAGATGTACCCTTAGGCCCCCCTTCTCGATTCAGAGATAGTCAGCATCCTGACAGCCTGATGGACGAAGCTGTCTCTCAGTCTGTGGGTTCTGGCCCGGAGGCTCTTCAGTATCCTTCCTGATGGCAGCAAACTGAAGAAGCTGTTGAAGGGATGAGTGGAGTCACCTGTAATGGAGAGGACCTTCCGGATGAGGCAGGTGCAGTAGATCTCCTGGGGAGGGAGGCAAGAGAGGTACCCACAATCCTCTCTGCTGCTCTCACTACCCGTTTTCATTTTTTCCTGCAGGACCCAGTGCAGGAGTCATACCACACAGTGATGCAGCTGGTGAGGATACGCTCAATGGTGCTTCTGTAGAAGGTGTTCATAATGGGGGTTATATCTCTTGTCAGGGGTCAGCAGAGTGAAGACAATTATTATTTGATTGATGCAGTAAAGACTGAGAACAAAGCTGAAACCACCCGTACAACACCTGAACAGAATTCAGACTCTGTTGTTGAAAATGTAGTTTTGTGAGTGAAATTAATTATCCAAACATGGAACGATGATTTTCTACCATGACGCTTATTTTTCCATTCCTCTATGACAGGCTCCAGTTCGAGGGCTGCTGGGAGCACTGGTTTGATACCAAGCTGTTCTACAGCAGGACCACCTCCAGTCTTAGACTTCCTCTGAGACTATTGGACATCCTTATCGTCACTCCCATTACAGCGGCTGACTCTCAGAGGTGTTTCTCCACCTTAACGAGAAGCAGACATTCCTGTGAGATGAAGGACCGGAACGTCTGAAAGCCCTCGCCATCCTTTCATGGAGAGGAACCACCTCCTTCCTACCTCCTGAAAGCCTTTATTTTCTCCTTTACTCAATTATCGTCTCCTCTGTCCTCCCTTTCTTTCTTTTTCTTTTTTTTTTACTTCCTGTTCTCCCCTTTCCTTTTATCATTTATTTTCCTTACTCTCACCTCCTTCAATCCTGCTTCCTTCCATCAGTCCCCTGTCCTTCTCTCCTTCCTCATAGTTTTCTTCGATGAGGTTAGCCTATTTTTCATGTTTATTTGAACATAAAATATTAGATTTACGTGTGTTTAGTAAATAATTGTTTTTCACTGACACTTTTTCATCTCCCATTTTTACTACATTTTAAATAAGATCAGAAGAAGCAGCAGGAAGCAACAAAAATGGATCTTTTTCATTGCTTGCTGAACTGGACCTAACCTTATATAACCTATAAAATGCAACTTTTTTGGACATTGGACTTCTTTTGCCTGCATACAAAATATAACCACAGTTCAGCAGTGGCTGAACTTGTTTGATGTTTTGTTTGTCAAAAAAAAGTATAAAGAAGAAAAAAGTTAAAAGACTTTAAGTCATTTCATTCATTAAAATGTAAATTTGGTATTTCTTTGTTTTGACTTTCAAACTAAATTTGACTCTGTTAACATTTTGATTTGACAGATGAAAGGTGAAACAGCCTGAAGGAGGCTACAGAGAGCAGAGCTCACTGGCTGTGAGCTGTTTGTGACACCTCAGCAACTTTTCCAGTTTCTCTGCTCGTTTCAAACGTCTCACTGCCATCAAATTTCAAATGTGTGTTTAAAAACAGGAACGTTTCCAGTTTCAGAGTTTGATCTGTCTTCTCTGTAGGATTTTACCTTGAATGTGAACATAAGTGACTGCAAATCACTGCTTTGTCCGCTTTTTGTGGACATTTTACTAACATCACAGGAAGCCATGAAAGATCAGGGAACTGCTGCTCTGCTGGAGGACATCCGCTGACTGGGCGCAATGAGAAACACACTGAGGCCCCCTACAGGACATATAGGGAACAGCAGGGATGTTTGAAAAAAATGACCCGAGATCAGCTGCAAGTGCTAAACAAAATAAACATCCACGATATTTAACGTTCAGCTTCTTATAAGTTTTTTATTATTTTATTTTGATTTCATGCCAACTAGATGGACAACAGTGATAGACAACATATGCAGTGCTCTGTGCTACACACATATTTACATGTTTCTACGAGTTTTATATCCAAACTGTTACCAACACCCTGCACCATGTTGTTGTTCAACATGGGAAAAACATAAGACTAGGATTGAAGCGTTTGCTGCATATTAGATAAGACACAAGCACTTTGATCCCTCAATACAATCATATTCTGGTTATAACTGCAATAAAAAAAAAACAAAAAAAACAATTGAGCCACTATTTTCAGCTTAAATGGCTGAAACATTTTCAAATGAGTGAAACAGTAAGAGCGCGTGGAGAGTTTGGAAAATCACATTAAGAAAGAAATCAAACATTTGGATTAATTTTAAAGAGCTCAGACTTGTTGAAAATGCAGAGGGGCTGGTTGTGAACAGAGCTGCAGAGAAACACATCTGACTGGTGAAAACTGATGAGAATCATTGTTTTCACTTTATTCTCCCTTTGTTGGTACTTCGGCTGGTCCCAGCCTCTCAGCACTCAGCTTCATCCAATCCAGGGGAGCAGCACCTACAAAGCGAAGTCTCCTACTCTACTACACATGTACTACATGATTTTTGCTATTCTCTTACCTCTCACCTAATAGCCGGTTGTCTTAATGACTGTTAAATGAAACCCTGATTAAGATGCCAGATATTGTTTTGTCTCAAGTGGTCCTAAGCGCCCATTTTATCATCAGACTTAGTGTTTCTTCACTTTGAAGCTTCTACACTGTCTACACATCTAAAATCTTAAGCTATCATTCACTATTATATATAACAATAATTATATTCACTGTGAAGCTTTAAATGGGAAAAATAGAAAAAAACAACATGTGGATCCTGGAATAATCGTAGCTTCCATCTTTAAAGGACTGAAGAGGAAGAAGTTTACAAGGAATCATTTAAAACATCATCTGACTGAATCCATGAATCTGAAAACATGTTTCTGGGTGAAAGAGACGTACACACTCAACTATCTGTTCAACAGTCAGAGCGTTTCTCTAACAAGAGGAAACTCTTTACACTCAACTCACCACAGACGCACTGAACCATATTGAACTTCTGATCCCTTTAAAGAAGCCTGGAGTGTAAATCCAGGATAAAGAGGTTCAGTGAATTTGGTTTTGAAGGTGTGGAGCTCAATCAGAATGTCAGAGGAGACTCTGTAGAAAGACAGAGTGCCAGCAGGACAGTCCACATACACTGCTACTCTGTTAGAGACGGAGGAGGAGGAGATGATGGATGTTTCCATACGATTGTGTTTGGCAATTTGAGGACCATCTTCAGAGCAGCACAGACTCCAGGACTGATCATTAAATCCAAACATACATTCAGTACTGTTTCCTTTCCTTCTGATTCCTCTGTAACTCACTGAAATATCAACCCTTCCTCTCCACTCGACCTCCCAGTAACAGCGGCCAGTCAGACCATTTGTACACAGCAGCTGAGGATGAACATCAAATCTATCTGGATGATCAGGATATGACTGAACCTCCTCCACACGTGTCACCTTCCTGTTGTTGTCAGACAGTTGGAGGTTTGTGTGTACTGTGTTTGTGTCGATTGTGAGTTGACAGGAATCTGATGGAGAGAACAAACACAATCCAGCTGCAGTTATTGATCCATCATCTGTTCATTGATTGACACTTTGTTGATGACTCCTGACATGAGATGTGAATGAGTGATGTGACAGTTTGAAGATGGCTGAATGTGTGCTGCTTTGTTTTCATCAATCACATTAAAAACACACTTACACTTCCTCAGACCTGGTCTCAACCATCGGACTCCAGCAGGCCCCTCCCTGAAAGAAGGAGGGAGGGTCAGACCAGCACAGTCAGCATGCACACATGGCTCTCATACACATACTGTTAGACACTGATGAGGAAACAGTCCAACATTTTCACAAATACACTTCAATCCATATGTGGATCAAATTGCTGATGATTTAGACTGATCCAGGATCTGTCAGCACACCACTGTATTGAATGAATTATGAGTGATTCAAACTGACCTTCATTATCTTTTTATTCCTCTTCTGTTTAGCTGGAAAAGACACCTCCCTGCCTTTGCTGCCAGCTGTTTTTCTCCAATTGGTGTCAGTTTAGTTACTGCGCATGACCTCTGACCTCTGAGTGAGTGCAGTGTTGTTTTCATATGTTTTAATGCCGCCTGAAACCTGCTCATGTTCTGATTTAACAGCAGATTTCTCCACATGCACACAGAGAAATTTCTGCCTCTGTCACATATAGAGTGGACCATATGTTTGTTTTTGAATATATTTTATGTAGAATCTATTAAAGGATCAGTGTATTTCCTCAGTAAACACTCTGATCATCATGTTAGTGCAATGAATCGTTCTGCTGTCAGCTGACTTCACTGAGTCACCTTTCAGTCTCGTTCTGTCCTCTGAAAGTCTGAACATGTATTTGTCATTAAGATTACGTCCATTCTGAGTTACTGTCACATTACTGACAACTCAAAGAGAAACAGGAAATCATTCATTTTACAATATTTATTCTATTCCATCAAAAGAGGACAATAAATATTAAACTGAGTGCTGTTGGCTTTCATACAATGTTCAAAAATAACTAGACAGCGAAGCTTTCTGAAGAAATTTTAAGTGTGCCTATGCTAAGACATCAGGATGTGGTTGTAGCATGAACTGCAGATGAACAGCTGTGAGGGCCGGTTGCTATAGCAACTCCTGTGAGTGGCAGGCACTCCTCTGCACTTACAGTAGCTCCTTGACCCAATACACGATCCTGCTGCTGTTTCCTGACTCCATTCATGTTCTTATCTGTACTCCACACAATTTGTAGCTCATAAGTTCATAAAGTGCTGCAGTATTCCTGCTAGTATGTCCCTTTAATTTTCTCACCACTGCTAAGCTTTTTTATATTGTGTCTTCTTTTAAGCTGCCCGAATGTTGTTTCTGTCCTTTACTGCTGTGTTGGATTCTTGATCCCACCTTTGTCCTCTGTACTCTTCCTCTAATCCACATCAAAGTCTTTTGCACACTACACCCTAGCAGCTGGAATTATGACTATCAGAACAGGAAAACACACCAACAACAAAGTTCAGTTAATAAAGACGTTTCAGACTGTAATGTACAGGAGACATTGGGATTAAACAGGAGCTCTAAGTCCATGCAATGATAAAGACCCTGTATGCATAATTCTGACTTTGATGAACATAATAAAAACCAAAAAACAAGACAAAAACATTATTTCTGAGTGATTATTTTGGTTTGTAATTGTGGTACATGACAGGAAGGAGACCATTTATATAGCTGTAGATCACCAGTGTATGTCTGCGATAGGGTCAAATACAGCAAGTCTTTTTTAATGTTTTTATGTTACACGTTAAATATTACTAACATGTGTTTGTTTTATCCAGAAGCTGTTACTATGTAGCTTGCCATCACCAGTGTGTGTGAATGTGTGTGTGAATGGGTGGATGACTGGATGTGTAAAGCGCTCTTGGGTCCTTAGGGACTAGTAAAGCGCTATATAAATACAGGCCATTTACCATTTATGTCTATTTCAAAAATTCATTAAAAATCATCCTGAGTAGTTGAGGTCCAACTTTCAACAGATCCCTTCTCCGGGACACCTACTGTACCTGTGTGCCAAGTTTCATCCAGATTTACTGTAAAATTCCTCAGAAATTAAAGGGTACTTGTATTCAATGCAATACAGCCAATACACTACAATTATGGAAATTTTCAAAAATTCATTAAAAATCATCCTGAGTAGTTGAGGTCCAACAACAACATAGACATCAATATTTGCTCAGAAACTCTACTTCATTGATAAGATGAACTAGTAAAGCGCTATAAAAATACAGGTCATTTACCATTCCCATCCAGAATAGCCAACACAGACCAGAAGAAGCCTGATCATGAAGGATCCCAAAGGGCAAACCACCATTAAACAAATGCCAATCAACTACCTGTCCATGGCATAAAAGCCCCTTTCAGGTATCATTACCACCAAGCTGAGTAGGCACTTGAGTCAACACACACATAAGACCAGAAAGTCATAGTATCAGTGCCTCATAGAGCCGTATGCCAGGCAGACCTGGCCTTACTGCCTGAACTGAATACAAGAAACTCTATACTCAATGGACATCATTTACTACTTCTACTATAATAATTTTAATTAATATTAATAGATTTACCTTTTAGTTATTATTTGCAGTTTAACAAAACATGTTAACCCACAAAATGCAAACAACTACAAAAAAAATGAAATAAAATTTTTTTTATAGCAGAGGCTGATATAGCGTCACAACAACAGTCACCTAAAAAACATTTGTTTCCAAACCACCTGATATGTTTTGATAATTTGCATATGTAGTGTTCTTAATGTCATACTTTTACCACTAGTCAGAGCGGTGTTGCCCAACACTTTGCTAATATATGTATCTGATGTTATGGTTATATTTGATCAACATTTTCAGTGTTGTTGGATACTATAATCAATGATGTGCCTAAAAAATGAAAGACAATAATTTAAAAAAAACTTTTAAAAAGCTAAAATATGTTAAAAATGCCAATAAATGAATAATTTTGTGTGACTGCAAGAAATGATCTTATTGCTCATTTTCTAAAAGAATAAAAGCATCACTTGATCTGACCTGATAATTGTAGAGTTTGAACTCTTCAGCATATTTAGTCCTGTATCATTCAAGTTGTTGTTACTCAGGTCCAGCTCTCTCAGGTTACAGGATGGGGAGGTGAGAGCTGAGGACAGAGCTTTACAGCCTCTCTCTGAGAGGTTACAATCACGCAGTCTGAAAACACAATGAGAGCAAACAAGAGAAAATTACTTTTTGTCACTTCTCAACACACAGGTAACAAGCTTTCACTACACTGACACATAGCTTACAGAGCTTTGTTGGAGGCTTTGACCACTGGCAGGAGATGCAGAAGAGCCTCCTCTGAAGCAGAGTATTTCGCCAGGTCAAACACATCCAGATCTTTTGCTGGTGACAGCAAGATGAAGGCCAGAGCTGACCACTGAGCAGAAGACAGTTTATCTGTGGAGAGACTTCCTGATTTCAGGGACTGCTGGATATCCTCCACTAAAGAACGATCATTCAGTTCATTCAGACAGTGGAAGAGATTGATGCTCTTCTCTGCAGACAGATTCTCACTGATCATCTTCTTGATGTACTGGACTGTTTCCTCATTGGTCTGTGAACTACTTCCTGTCTGTGTCAGCAGACCTTGTATGAAAGTCTGATTGGTCTGCAGTGAAAGACCCAGGAGGAAGCGGAGGAACAAGTCCAGGTGTCCATTTGGACTCTGTAAGGCCTTGTTCACAGCACTCTGGTGGAGAGATGGTAGGCCTGGTTTACTTAAAGTTGGCCACCAGGAGGTTGTTTGTTCCAGCAGATTGCGTCCAGACTTGATGAAGGTCAGATGGACATGAAGAGCAGCTAGAAACTCCTGAACACTCAGATGGATGAAGCAGAACACCTTGTACTGGTACAGTCCTTTCTCCTCTTTAACAATCTGTGTGAACACTCCTGAGTACACTGAGGCTGCTCTGATATCGATGTCACACTCTGTCAGGTCTGATTCATAGAAGATCAGGTTTCCTTCCTGCAGCTGATCAAAAGCCAGTTTTCCCAGAGACTCAATCATCTTCCTGCTCTCTGAACTCCAGTGTGTTTCTGTCTCAGCTCCTCCATCATACTTGACCTTCTTCACTTTGGCCTGAAACACCAGGAAGTGGATGTACATCTCAGTCAGGGTGTTGGGCAGCTCTGCTCCCTCTCTGGTTTTCAGCACATCCTCCAGAACTGTAGCAGTGATCCAGCAGAAGACTGGGATGTGACACATGATGTGGAGGCTTCGTGATGTCTTGATGTGGGTGATGATCCTGCTGGCCTGCTCCTCATCTCCAAATCTCTTCCTGAAATACTCCTCTTTCTGTGGGTCGGTGAACCCTCTGATCTCTGTCACCATGCCAACACAGTCAGGAGGGATCTGACTGGCTGCTGCAGGTCGTGTGGTTACCCAGAGGCGAGCAGAGGGAAGCAGTTTCCCCTTGATGAGGTTTATCAGCAGCACATCCACTGAGGTGGACATTGTAGGGTCAGTCAAGATTGTAGTTTTGTGGAAGTCCAGAGGAAGTCGACACTCATCCAGACCATCAAAGATGAACAGAACCTGGAAGTCTTCAAAGCTGCAGATTCCTGCTTCTTCGGTTTCAGTAAAGAAGTGATGAACAAGTTCCACCAAGCTGAACTTTTCCTCTTTCAGCACATTCAGCTCTCTGAAAGTGAATGGAAATATGAACTGGATGTCCTGGTTGGCTTTGTCTTCAGCCCAGTCCAGGCTGTATTTCTGTGTTAAGACTGTTTTCCCAATGCCAGCCACTCCCTTTGTCAGCACTGTTCTGATTGGTTCTTCTCTTCCAGGTGAAGCTTTAAAGATGTCTTCTTGTTTGATCATCATTTCTGGTCTGTCTGGTTTCCTGGATGCTGTTTCAATCTGTCTGACCTCATGTTCATCATTGACCTCTGCAGTCCCTCCCTCTGTGATGTAGAGCTCTGTGTAGATCTGATTCAGAAGGGTTGGGTTTCCTGCTTTAGCAATCCCCTCAAACACAGTATGGAACTTCTTCTTCAGAGTAGATTTAAGTTTATGTTGACCAATACCAGAAAGCTGTTCTGAATGGGAAGGAAAAGAAAGAAGAACATGTATAATATAAATTCATGTTTTATTAAATGCAAATTCAATCTTAATTTACTAAAAGGTGAGTCATTGAACACATGTATCAGTCCTTCTGTTATGGCATTACTCAATGTCCCATTTATTCAGCAGTTAAAATCATTTAGAAATCCTCTTACTGCTCTGCAGACGGTCAGCCAGATCCTCCTGCTTCATTCTCCTCATGAAGTCCACTGTGATCTTCACAAATGCCTCTCTGCTGCTCCTCTGTTCATCATCCTTCCTCTGACTCTCTAAACATTCTGGGTAATCTGGACTCAGAACCTTTTGCATCTTTTTCAGCTCGTTCTTCACAAAAGTGATGATTTTGTCCTCCAGCATCTGGAACAGAATACTTTATGAATGACCCAAACATCAGATCCATGTTGGACATATTGACAATCCACTGCTCTATAAAGAGCAACAGAATACATGTACAAGTAGTTGTTGTACATGTACAGACCATAAATATGGAGTCAAGTTGTGTTTGATGCTGCTGGGCAGACTGACCACTGGGAACCTCTGAGCTCTCCTGGTCCACTCTGTGGAGGAATCATAAAGGGTTAGATCACATTGATTCTATTCACAGAAAGACACACATAAATTAAAGTACACGAAGATGCTTTTGGTGTGCAGTGTATCCCATCAGTATACATAAAATAAGTCATCATTTTTCATTTTCATTAAGATTCCTGTGCATTTAGAACTTGTTTTTTTCATTTTATCATGATTCTATTATTTTAACTTTAGGTTTGTTATGTTTTTTAAGGTCTTGTTCTTTTTTTCTCTCGGAAATTCTGTGGAGTTTTTGGTGTGTGATGAGGTTGCTTTGCTGGTGATGGTTTTCATTAAACTTAACTTCCTATTTTGAGTTCATTTCTTTCATGTTTAATCCATCAGTGCTCCCTGTCTCAAATGTTTGTGTTAGTAAATTCACCGTGTTCTGCTTTTATGTGGCACTCTGTTCAGTTGTTTTTCTCCCTGGGTCAGTGAAAGGTTCATTTATTTATTTCCTGTTTTACTTTGAAAGCTGGTTTTCTTTCATGTCTTCCTTCCTCCTGTCATCAGCTCTCTGCCACTCGCTGGTTATTCCTGTTCCCTGTTAGTACACAGTTTACTTAAACTGGAGTTCAATCTTGTACTGTTCATCATACTTCTCAATTTACGGATAAATGTTCACTTAAAAAGACAACAGACAAAAATGTATTATTGTAGGGTCTACCCTACAGTATAAAGTGCATTGAGGTGACTGTTGTTGTGATTTGGCATAAATATATAATATATATACAATATATAAATAAAACTGAATTGAATTAAAAACACATATCACCAGTTATGAAAACTAGTTCTCTGTCTAGAAAAAAAAGTAAATTCCATCCGGACATCAAAGCAGCGCTCACATGGAGTCACGCTCACTAAACTATTTGTCCTCCCCCATCCAGCAACACCTGAAACACCTGAGTGTAAGTTCCCCTCTACGCTGTGTTTGAATCAAACCACAAAGGAGACACCTGCTGGAGCAGCTGGAGTCCTGCAGACACTCAGCCTCTTCACTACACAAACACTTCCTACAACATCCATTCTTTACACTCTGACTGATGTGATTGTGGAAACACTCTAACACACACACACACACACACACACACACACACACACACACACACACACACGTGCGAAAAAAAGCTGAGCTGACATTAAACATGATGGACAATTTATTCTCAAACCCTGAGTCACAACAACATTTACACACACATTACCTCTCTGCAGGAGGAGAGAGGACTGATTTCCATACTAAACACAGTTTTTGTTTATAATATAAGATGTTATTTTTTCAGGATTTTATGCAATATAGTAAGAGACCATTGGAAATTCAAAAGCAATAAGCAAATCTAGAACTGGATTTCCAGATGTTGGGAATAGAAAAAAAGCTGCAGCCTCTACGGCAAAAGCAGAGGTTCTAGAAGCTGCTGTAGCTGTTGAGCAACAAAAGGGAGAAAGCGTAAAGTTTCAGTCCCATCACAAGTTGACAGACAGAGAACTATAAAGTATGTACAATATCAAACCAGGGGCGGAGCGGGGGGGTGGCTTACGGGGCTTAAGCCCGGGTTGTTTTGTCAGAAGCCTGGGGTATTTTGGAGTGTAATTTTTTCATAGTTAGATGCCTGGCTGACAACTGTATAAAACAAAAAGTACACACAATATTCGAAGCACATAGTGCACACTGTGGGAATTTACGACTGTGCGTGAATCCCCCCCTGATATTGGTATGATCCAAGCTCAGGCACTAAGCGACTGAGCGAGGGGGCGGGGCAGCTGCTGCCCGTGAGTGCGCTGTTGGAGAGACGGAGCCAGCCATACTAAGGAGAGCTTAAGTTTGACCAGGTACCAAAGCAAATCATTCGTACCGTACAAATAATGTAAATATGACGGTGCATCACGAAAGATTGATATGAAACTGATCACTTGACCAATATTACGTTACTTGCTCTTCAAGTGAATCAACAAATGGCAAAATGAAAAGCTGAACAAATGCTATTTTTTTTAGAGAGTCTTAGCTTACGTGTGTTTATTTCATATTTTCAGTTCTTACCCTCCCCGACTAAATCGGTTTCAGTAATGCACTGAAATATAAGAATGGACATTAGAGGGTTCTTTCAAAGAAAAAACTCAGGTAAATGTTATTTTATATATTATGCTTTGTATGTTGTTCAGTATATTTCTATGCAAAATAAGAGGGATTTCAGTACACAGCAGGATATTCACATTTGTAACCAGATATTTACATACACTTTAGGGAGAAAACATAAAACATTTTTACTGTACAACATCAATTTAGAGTAAATTTTTGTTTTAGATAAATATTGAAATATATTTTGAATTAGTTAAATTTCAGAATAAAGAGAGACAGAGCTATTTTTATCACTTTCATCAAATTTAGGAGTACATGTACACTAAATTTATTGTTAATTAATAAGAAAACTCCAGACGATTCCATTCTGAGCTGAAGAAGCTTCTGATAGGTTAGTAGAGTCCATGTGAGTAAATTGGTGGCACACCTGTGGATGCATATAAGGCAAAACACAGAGCCTGTTTCTTTGACATGGAAAAATCAAGAGATATCAACCAAAACACCAGGAAAAGAACTGTGGAGCTCCATAAATGTGGCTCAAGTTTGAATACAATTTGGTGCCATTTGCAATTAAGAAATACAGATAGTTTCTCTCTTTACTCTTAAAGTTAACAAATATGTTTTTATATTTATCAATCTAAAAAAATAAACATTTAGTCTGATTTGATGTTACAATTAAAAAAGTGTTTTTATCTGAAGAGTAAATATCTGGTTTCAACTGTATATTTGATGATTGTCAGCACAAAGAGGGAGAGAGGAGAACGAGGACAGAACAGATGAACAAGAGCAGGTGAGACACACATGTTAGTCAAATGGTTGTTTACCAAAAGTATCACCGTATCATAGGTCCTCATGTATCTCGTACCTAGTGTTTCTTTTTAGGTTTGTTATTTTTCAAATTCTGTATTTATTAAGTTCTGCAGGCTTGTTTGCACAACAAGGCTAAATAATTATATAAACTTTTCTCAATCTAAATAGTGGACTTTGGTAGAATTAAAAAAATAAGTGTAGTGCAGGTCTATGATGATTTTTAGTGCTATCATCTAGTTCTGATTCTGGTTCTGTCTTGGTTAAGTCTTCAGTAGTCCTGATTTTGAACTGTTGTAGTCCTGTTTTAATTCTGGATCAGTTCTGGGTCTGGTTGAATTGGGGTTTAGTCCTCGTGTCTTGATACAGCCCTGACCTTGTTCTGCCTTGCTGCTTAATTAAAAAACTAGTTTAAGGTGTCCTGCACATGTGATATATATTTTTCCCTATATGAAGTCATTCTTTTTTGAACAGAGCCTATTAATCTTTCAGTCATTTCTACACCCCCCCCCCCCCCCCCCAAAAAAAAAAAAAAAAATCCCACATGCATACTACTCTTTGGGCTAAGCCCCGGGTGTTTCAAATGTCTGGCTCCGCCTCTGTATCAAACCCAGCTAAGGTCACATATGGCTGAAGATGGAACACCTCAAGTTGAACTGACAACAAAGACGACTTTATTCACTCCAAGGAAATCTGGACCAACTTCCTCCCCATCTGTACTCACACCAAACCGCTTCCAGTGGCTCTCAAACTGGACTTCACTGGTACATGCTATTGCCTTCTTTATTCACCAAGTTCATTCTCACTTATCAAGCAACTCGCCAAATGATTCATGTAGGACAGGGGTGTCAAACTCAGTTGCACGGGGGGCCAAAATCCAAGGCACACTTTAGGTCACGGGCCAAATAAGATAAACATTTTTTTAACACACTAAAACAATGTTTTTTAAACATAAATATGAATAAAAACAGACAGGAATATTATTCCAGAATAAATACACTTAAAAAAATAAACTTTAACTTTAAATATTTTGCTCCTCATAAAAATATGACCTGTCAAAATTATGCAAGTTAGAAATATGAACATGCTGCCAAAAACCCCAGAAAAAATAAATGAAAGCATATACATAGTTTGAGCCGCATGTAGACGGAGCAAAGTGCGCCGACTTTGCTCAACATTACTTGGCAACAGGGAAAGTGAGGCAGGTTGCACTGGTGCATTTGTGACAGCTTCACTTGAAATGCCTTCACCGCATCATACATGCCAACTGATCATGAACTGACAGATTTCCTTGCTGAGCTCAAAAACTCTATTGAGAACTTTTATCCCAACTCAGCCAACGGACCTCTGTATGATGAGGAATGTCGGTAAACTCTGAATCTATTTCCCACATAAAAGATTGAAATTGATGGTGATTTAAACTTTTAGCTCAGAAAAAATGTACAGTCTACGTCACGGTGATCATTACATGCTCCATTTTTAGGACTTTACCACACAGCCTTTCCTGGTGGATGATGCAGTGATATGCTGTTAACTCACGCTGCAGTTCTCCTCCTGCGTCTTTACTAGATCCTACATCCTGCACAACACCAGCGCTCCATCTGTTGTCCCAGGGCAGTTTCATGTCAGTTACACTTTGAAATACGTTTTCAAAAATGTCTTTTGCTGTCGTTGTCCCGTGCATCGATTTAATTTCCAATATTTACACTCCATGGATGAAGATGGTCAGCTGTGCAATGTCCATCATGTCTATACTTTCATCCACAGCAAGAGAGTACGCAATAAAGTTTTTGCTTTTTTCACACAACTGTGTTCTTAAATCAGTGGCCATCTCACCAACCCGATCAGCAATCGTATTTCTGCTCAGGCTCACATTTGCCAAAATCTGCGTTTTGTCTGGACACAAGACGTCGCACACCTTCATCATGCAGCTCTTCAGAGTGGTACCGGGCTGATTTGGCTCCTCTGCTACAATAAAACTTTCACAACAGCTTCACTTTGTGATTTTGCTCTGGTGAAAAACATCTGCTGAAATGTCAGATTCTCCTTCAGCTCTTCTACTTTCTGTAGTTTCTGCATTTCGGTTTTTCAGCTTATGTTTTGACTCGTAGTGCCGTCTTAAATTAAATCCCTTAATTACAGCCACATTAGCTCCACAAATAAGATACGGGTTTACCAACAATGTTTGTAAACATATATTCATCCTCCCTCTGCCGGTGCTGAAAGGCTCTGTTTTCAGAATCAACTTTTCCCTTTGCCATTGTGAGGGGCTAGCTAACAGAAGTTTGACTTGATTGACGCAGGAATGTTCCCAGGTAGCCTAGCGTTCGGCAAGGAGGCTGCAGCGCTGCATTATGAGATCTGTAGTTTGTGTGTTATTAGCACCTCATATCGCAGGGCCATGCATAACAATAATAATAAATATATATAAAATGATCTCGCGGGCCGCATATAAATGTACGCCGGGCCGGATGTGGCCCGCGGGCCTTGACTTTGACACATGTGATGTAGGAGGTGGCATAAATGCAGAAAACCATGCACTCCAGAGGAGATGGAAGCCGCAAGTAACCTCGTTTTCCAGTCTGTTCAAAAGGACCCCTAAATGGTTGAAGGTCTCATCAAAGTTAGAGGTCACCTACAGCATGCTTCATTGGAGACATCATTAAAGAATCCAACATTCTCCCAAGCATCACAAAAAGTTGCTTGTCCTGCTCTATCATGCTAAGGTTGTGCATCAAGGCAGAAGTGTGGTTAGGCAAGCTCGACTGTGGATCGTAGACTGCAAAAGACTGGTCCCGTCCATTATCCACCGCTGTGTAACATGCAAGAAACTCAGAGGAAAACTAGAGACTCAAAAAACGGAATGTCCGATCCACAAATGCGATCAGTCAGGGGCACAAACTTCATTGCAGCAAGCGTGGGGCTTGGGATGTCAATTGTCTTCATGCCAGTGGTTGCAGATGGGAGTTCAACTACCGACATGCCTCCCACATGGGGGGTGTCTAGGAAAGGATGTTTGGGGTAACTCAGCAATTATTGGATTCTATGCTCTTGTAAAACAAACACACCCATCTGACACAAGAGGTGCTTTGTACCCTAATGGCCTAATGGACCCTTCCTCACCATTCCTGCTGTTTCCAATGACATTGAATGACTAACCCAAAAATCAGCACGTTCCTTCTCCACCGGGAGACTTTTGTGGAAAAGACTTGCTAAATAACCGATGAAAAGCAGTGCAGGCACTCGCCAATGGATTCTGGAGTTGCTGGAGAAAAAAATATCTTAGCACCCTCCAGTCCAGGGGCAAGTGACAATATTCAGCCAGGAGACATTGTGTTGTTGAAACAAAATCAAGCACCCAGAAACGGATGGACAATGACCAGCCACCTTTCCAAGCAGCAACAGGAAAGTCAGAAAGGTCGAATTAAGGACATCATCCCAGGGAGTCTCAAAGACTTACTTCCCTTCCATTTCAGATGTTGTTATGCTCTTAGAAACTGAAGTGACTGATAAAAAGTAGGAATGGCATCAATAATGCCAAGCGGGGCTTGTTCTGTCCCAAGTAAAAGGCTAAAAATGGTTCATAATAATTTAGTGATTAAAAAAAAGTCATATTTCATCTGTAATAATTCATGTTAAAAAAAAAGAGAGTGATTTAGTTAAAAATAAAATTCTATAAAGTCAGCATCTGTATCATATTTTGGAGGGGTAATCTGTGGTCGCAATGCGGCCTGGGAAGCAGAAGGCGCAGTCAGTTGGGAAAAAAACCCATTGTAAATAAAACCTGACAATCCACCTTTAAATTTTACCTCCTGTGTTCTGAATCTTTATTTACACATTCGAAAGCAATGGAAGGTGTAAATAAACAAGAAGATTATTGAATCTTCTTGTTTGCTTTATATGTTTTTTAAGAGCTGGTTTAGAGATCGTTTTGTGAATGTGTTTGTACCAGGAATTAGGGTAATTAGTTTAGTTAAGTGCCATATTGTAACAGAACATGTCACTAGGTTTGTTGCTGCCAACAGATTTACATAACTGTATGTTAGCTAAGTACTAACAGAACCAATAACTAAGTGAAAAACTAATGAAAGTGACACATATATCGTTGTTTTTAACTTAAAGTTATTGTTGCAGCCAGGGCCAGTAAAACAGTGATCCCCTTAGATTGGTTTGTAGTTTTGGTGTATATTCTTCTGAGTTATTAATTCTGTCACTATTTAGCAACACTAAAGTAATGCATGTCCATTAGCAGAAGCCAACATTCCAACTTTGGGATGTTACATTTGGGACAAGATGGCACTAAACATGCTCTAAAGCTAAAGAGTTAAATCTACCACTGTGTTTTAGAGCAGAGCTCCATGATGTATATTAGCCTTTATGCATGCAGTGTTTCATGTCCACTTGAAGAGACAGTGTAAATGTGATTGAGGGAATGACTATGTTGGGTCTAAAGTCAGACCCCGCTGATCCCAGAACTTATTCCCGTGAAAGAAAAACAAGGCAACAGCGATCGATCTTTTTTACTTGCAAGGGAGGTGTCTTCGGTATCCTAGCTCATCACAAATGACCCCCCCTACGGCCCCCTCTCGCTCCCTTTTATTGACAACGTTCACACAATAAACAATAGTTTACAACACATACCTTCCCCACGTAACCCCCCTTGGTTACAAAAGACAAGGCACTGTGTGTGTGTGTTATGTGAGAATGTGTGTGTGTGTGTGTGTGTGTGTGTGTGTGTGTGTGTGTGTGTGTGTGTGTGTGTGTGTGTGTCAGACCTCCTGCTGACCAAAGGGTCGTAAACGCAGGAAGCTTACATCAAAAGAAGCACAAGGATGTGTCTGTGATAAAAGACTACAGCCCTCCACCTAGAACCTCGAGAATCTGGGGGGAAGGACAGTGGAGTTTCATCAGAGTTAAAACAATGTACAAATGATAAACATAAAAATGACAAACATCTAACAATTCACCCTGACAGACTGCACTTTACAGTATATCTAACAACATCAGGCAGTGAAATCAGCTCATGTTACTAACAGCTCACCTCTCTGTAGCAGATGGAACATGGACCTTAAAATTAACCGGTTCTCCTTTAGACCAGTCACTCTTTAAGGACTCACAGCTGGGTTCAGGTTCAGATTTATGTTTAGTTCGTCGTTTCTTCCTGTGAACATTGACGGATCAGTGATGTGAGTGCTGAGCTGTGACATGGAGAATCGTCATGGACAGTTAGAGATCTCACCTCTGAGCTTTGGTCTGGCTTGCATGTTCCCCACGCAGAGTAGTTTTAGAGGGAGGGACTCCCTCCTTTCTGTCCTTACACTGATCCATGCTTCTGAATTCACATCCACATCACACACCTTCTACCTTAACCTGCAGAGAAAACACAAATCATTCATGTGCACATCAAAATCCTACTTTCCATCATATGTGCTGTCCAAATATCAGCAAATAGCAGAGTTAAAGATGCTAAGATTTTCATTGGGGTGACCAAGAGGGACACAATTAGAAATGAGTATATGGTAAATGGACTGGTTCTTATATAGCACTTTTCTACTCTTACTGAGCACTCAAAGCACTTTATTCAACTTGCACAATCACCCAATCACACCCATTCATACAAACGCTCTAAAGTTTTTAGTGCTTCTATCGCTTCTCGCATTCACACTCTGATTGATGCATCAGAAGACAACATGGAGTTTGGCATCAAACCCCAAACCTAGCAGGTGACCCACTCCACCGCCTGAAGTACAGCCACCTACAATCAGATATATCAGATGGACAGCTAAGATCAAACACTTTGGACACAGAGAGAGAGAGACTGACATCTGTGCTTTGACTTAGATCATGACTGTTTATTAACAGAAATCCATAACTGTTATTTGGCATTATTATATATAACTACACTATATTAGTGTGCAAGTAATTATGGGTTTTTTTCATATCAACATTTTTTAAAACATATTTTTAAAATACTACTCTGATGTTAAGCTATACATGGTGAGCTCTACACATCACCACTAGTTGCTTCATTTTAGTTTACTTTGCACTCAGTACTTTAATATATGGAATTTACTTATTGCCATATATGCCAAATATATTATTTCATTATTAAATTTCGTTTTTTCATCACGCCTTACAATGTTTCTAGGAAGTGCACACATATCATCACTGCCAGGTCAAATTTCTGTTTTATGTCTTATTACTACATCTTTCTTTGGATTAGGGCCATGGGGAGAAAAAGAAAATTGGGCACTTCTTTTTTTTTTTTTTTTTTTCCAGAAGAGAGTCCCTCTTCAGAAGAGACTTGAATATCAGAGGAAATATAACTCCCTTCAATATAACCATAATCTTCCAAACCCCATAATTATGGAATCTTTAAGCAATCTCCTGGGTGACTGATTGTTCTATTGGACCTTAGCTTTCCTTTGATACCGTTGATCAAAAGATCTTAATCCACATCTTATAACATAGCTGGCATTTGCCCGATACACCCGAATTTTTTGTTTTTATGGGCCATTTTTTTTTTCTTTGTTGTCTTTTTTCCCGTAACGATGTAAACAGTGAAAGGTGGCGGATTGGACAGATGCTGGCAGATGTGTAAAAATAACTAAATTGTTTTGTAGTGGTTATGGCGGAGCTTTTATAGATTCAGTAAAATTAGCAAGTGGTGGAAGCCAGCAGGTGGATGAGGGAAAAGGGAGGTGGAGAAGGAGAGACCCAAGGCAGCCGCCGGTCCGAGTATCAGGTGAACTGAACTTCAGGTAACAAGTTATGACCTGCAGTCTATCTGGGTCAGATAAAAACCAAGTTTAGGTGGAGTTTGTTTTGATTGTGCTGACTTTTTACAGTCAGTTACAATAACTTGTACTGTGTGCTAGCTAGCATGACGGAGTTTATACTGCTGGGTGGGTGCTATGATGTTACTGATGTTGAACTTTATTTTATTTATAAGGTTAGTTATTAGAGTTGCCAACCGTCCCGTAAAAAACCGAATCCTCGCGTATTCAGACAAAATATTATGCGTTTCGTATTGAGCTGAAAAGGAACACAGTTTGCCCCGTACTTCAGCTAGAATAGAAAAAAGACACAAAGCTGGAGTTATTCTGTCTTTACGCTGTCAGCTGTCTCTTCTTCTCTCATTCCCCTCCCTCTCCTTTTGCTACCACAATCATGAAACTGATCAATGATCGGCTTTTCTCTCTTGCTTGTTTATCGCCCGCTTTGTGCCAGAAAGAGGAAACCAGCGGAGGTCGCGTTGAACAACAGCAGCACGTTTAAGCTTGATCAGCTGTTGTTAGAATTTATTTAATATTAATTCCTAGTATCAGCTGATGTTTGCTGGAGCCACAGCTGTAAAAGCTTCTGGTCATGATATCGTTTTGATATTTTGTGAGAGGGAAACATGAAGATGAAACCAGGAGATGTCCTTACTGAATCATCAGAGCTGAACAGGTGATGGAGAAACAGGTTTACCTTTTAGGTGACAGGAATGAGTTGAAGGGAAGTTATGAACTGTTTCTGAGAGACAGATAACACCAGGATCCTTTTTTAGGTAGCTGACAGCTGGTAACTGTGCAGGGGCGGATCTAGCAAAGTGTTGCCAGGAGGCCATGTAGGGCATTAACGGGGAAAGGGGGCACAAAGAAATACTTTTCTTTCTTATTCTCATTTAAAATGTCTAGCTTTTAAAGAATAATTATCTGAATATCACAACAAACGATTGATAGATTGATGCATATATACCATCAGAACAGTGTACATCACTGTCACAACAGTGTTTATTTTCATTCAAAGGCTTTATGATTTTTCCTATAATGGTGGGCCAGTCTCTAGTCAAAATGCCCGGGCCAATTTTCTGTCCCAGTCCAGCCCTGTATGCAGCTCATCTGCAGTCTAGTGTTGCCTACATCTTCCTATTCAGAAGGCAGAATTTCAGAGTTCTGAGTACAATCGAAAGCACCATGACTGCAGTTTTTGTGTTGGATATAAAAAGCGCACGTGATGCTGTGACGTAGGCTGGAATCATGGCGTCGGTCAACGACGGTCCAGGCGTGGGATTTCTCTCGTGGAAATATGCACATTATCTTTTCCTGTCTATTGGTAGGTGGCACAGTGCACTGTGGCAAGTAAGCAAGCTAGAAGACTGGCAAAGTTATGGAAGCAACACATTAACAAGAGAATTCTGAGTAAAACCAAAGTTACTTTCCCTAGTAACTAGTTACTCTGAAAGTAACAAGTAACTGAAGTTACATTACTAGTTACTTCTATCAAAAGTAACTAAGTTACTAATTTAAAGTAACTTACCCAACACTGGTCATTTCTAATTAGCTTTTATTTGTTTTGTTTTTTTTAATTCAGTTAGTTTCCAGAGTGAGATTGCTTCTTTCAGTTTAGATTTTATTTTTCATTTATTATGTAATTAGGGTTTATTTTAGAGGCTGGACTGATTTAGATCAGGGGTCTCAAACACGTGGCCATTTGCGGCCCACGTCACCTCTACTTGCATATTAATGTGAAGACATAGTTTTTTTAAATTATTATACAAAAAATGATTTAATATGATGGCAGAGTGTTACAGGTGTGGCCCTTTAAGACTGTAGCCTCATGGGCGCTGCAGGGAGAACGTGTGGGACCGCCCCTCCCACTGTGTGTGTGAGCGTGAGGGAGGAAGGAAAAGTAAAGTCGAAAAGTCTGAGGTGCTACTGAGCAGAAACGGGAGCTGGAAGCATGTAAATTTAAAAATAACCACTGCAGCCCAGAAGCGTGCCTGATGAGCCCAGTTTAAAGTAAGCTATTAAGACTCAACTGTACACTGTGTTCGTGTTTTCCTCCGAAACAATAAAGTTCTGCTGGAGCAGCCTTTCAACGCCTCTCTCTGTCTCTTGCTAGCAAAGTTGACCCAGACAGTAAAGCTTGTTCCCGGCTACAAGCCCGACACAGAACCCTAAGTATTAGCCGGCCTTACCACCGTTCGGAGCCGCGGACCTGGCCGAGGTAACAAGAGAGTGCAAACATGTTGATGTTAATTCAGTGAGAGATTTATTTGGAAAGAAAACAATTTTCACTTTCAGTCGAAAACTATGTTTAATGTCTCTTATGCCTGCATTTTTATTTTGTTAAATACAAACATAAATGTAACAAAAGTGCTTCCACGTGTCTGGCCAGAAAGAGCTGTTTATTTGGTAGTTCAATGAAACTACTGTACTACACTGCGGAGTGACTGTCTTCTGCTCGTCAAATACATTTCATTGCAATGTTGACCCTGCGCTAACTTGCATATGACAAATGAAAATGAAAGGCTTCAGTAGTTAAGAGTGAGAAAAAATTGCGTTCATGTTTCCAATTTTGTCTTGTTACACAATATTTGGAATTAAATAAAACAAACAAAACACTACATTTTAGGAAACATTAGTGGGTGTTTTCGTGTTTGGTTTCTTTGGACACTAAAGTGGCCCTCCAACGAGGTGACGGTGCCAGAAGTGGCCCGCGGCTCATTTGAGTTTGAGACCACTGATTTAAATTAATGCAGGTTTTTATAATAAATACAGGCCTCTTTGAAAGCAGTGACTCACAGTCTTGGAGAAATCCAACATCTTAATAAATGTGTAAAAGGACAATAAGACATTTTTATCCTTTTTTCCTAATCAAACTAAAAAGCATTAACAAGAAATTTGTTGTTGACGTTTTTCATTGATCCTTATCAATAATTTAGGTTTTTCTGTATTTTGAGATCTAGTTTTAGTGAACTCTAAAAACTTCTTCCTGTTGGCAGCAGAGCCAACATTTGTGGCGTGGTATTTTTAAGACAGAACAGAACTAAGAACTAGAACCTCTAGGACACATCTATACAAAATAATCATTTACAAAATCTGCTCTCCATCTTCTGCTGTTGCTGTAACTATTAAACACAGAGCTCAGAGTTTCTCCAGCGGCTCTGTGGAGACATTCAGTGTGTTTAGTCTGATTCCCAGATCACACACATCGATAAAATGGCAGACACACTATTCCTCGAGAAAGCATTACACACTGACTTTATCTGAGAAACCGGAAATAAAAACAGTTTGTTTTGTGAAGAAATCAAACATGAGCTGAACAAACAGCAAAGTTCCTAAAGACAAACTGTTAAATGAGGGCAAAGGAGGAAACAAAGCAAACTTACAGTTTCTTCAAACACACAAAAATAAGCTCCACGGCACACCTGGACACTAAACACAGACACACAGGTGAGCTTCTCTCTGGAAGGAGGCGGGACTCCACCTCTAGCTAAGGGCAGGTGGGGAGGGTGAAAAAGACCGATTTTCACAACAAGAGCACTTTTTTAAATGACTGTAACATCACACCACGTTTTTATTTTTGTCTCGGAGCAGATTCAGGATTTATTAAAATAATAAAATGACTTTTTGTTTATCACTTTTTTAAATTACTTTTTTTTATCAACAAAATGATTAAAGTCTTTATCATTTGTACAGGACTGTAACAGAGTATAGATAAAGTTTTCACAGCCTGAGAGAAACATTTAGAGGATTTTAAAAGTTTCTGAATTAAATTCACTTCAGTTCATATATTTTTAGACTGTGAAATACTTTTTATTTCTCCTCCAATCAGATAATCAGACATTTCTATCACAGACAGTTCTATAGGTCATGAAGAGGTGTCAAGATGAGCTGAATCCAGCTCTCAGGAGTCCTGCGTGAACTTGTTCAAGTATACAGGTCCAGACTTGCTGACTTTGGTACTTAGAAAAAGATGAACTGCTACTTTGAATGAGTCAGAGCTCCACTTCTAATGGAAACAAGAGGAGAGAGTAGATAAGGGGTCCCCACTCTCAGTCCCTGAGTGTCCCTGCAGGGTTTAGATGTGTCCTTGATCCATCACAGCTGATTTAAATGGATAAATTACCTTCTCAACATGTCTTGAAGTTCTCCAGAGGCCTGGTAATGAACTAATCATGCAATTCAGGTGTGTTGACCCAGGGTGAGATCTAAAACCTGCAGGGACACCGGCCCTCGTGGACTGGGATTGGGGACCCCTGGAGTAGATGATGCTGATTTTCACAATAAGAGCACTGTTCTAGGAGGACTTTGAAGTATGTTGATCCACAGACGGATGAGATGGAGTGAAGTTACCTGAAACATGTTTAAATCTAAAAGCAGTTTGTGAAACAGTCCTGTAAAAGTTATTATATATGTTATATATATCGTTAGCTTCATAGCATAATTGCCTAAGTCATTTGACTAAGTCAATGACTTAGGCACTTATGCTATGAAGCTAACGATATGTGTGTTTTTGGACACAAAATGTACGCTTTTGTCAGGGTAGGTGTAGAAAAGAGGACTCGTATGCAGGACTCCTTTGGGAGAAGACAGTGGATTTATTTACAGTGCGGTAAAGGTGCAACAGTTATATATATATATATATATATATATATATATATATACAGTGCCCAGGTGTGGTCTCCTCCTTTTCCTCCTAGCAGTGCTCGTGGCCGTGAAGTGAAAACACACGTAGCGACTCCCTCCAAACAGTAATCCCAAGTGGAGGTCCAGCTCCCATGATCTCTCTCTCCGTTTCCCTCCGTGCTTCACACAAGCTGATCAAAGCTCGATCGCCCTGTTAAGAAGGCAGCCCGGGAGATGGCGGATAATTGGCTACAGCTGGTCGGCTCCGATCGACAACAGGTGCGGTCAGTCTCTGCGCGGGAACACTCTCGGGAATGCTCATCACCACTCGGAGGTAAACAATCCCGTTACGAGAGAGAGAGAGAGAGGGGAAGGGAGCGACATGCAAACAATAACACATGGGCAGGCAGCCAGGCGAGGGCTGTCGGACCATGACAGTTTTATTCATGTCAGTAATTCATAAGTAATGCACTTTAACCATGGTGACCAACAAAATAAAATGTATTTTGTATTTTAATCTAAACATAACAGCTTTAATGCCAATCTTTCACAAAGTCTTTTAAATGACCTCAGTTTTCATTAAAATCAGCTTCCACGTTCTGTAGAAAGGAAAACAGTAATTACAGCTACATCTTTGGAGGGATAGAGATTTTACAATATTATTTTTTTGTACAGGGTAACTATAAAATGAAGATTTCTGGGCTGCAGCTTCATAAGAATAATTTTGCCCTGAGGAAACCTGCAGGTAGTGACAGTTGTACTTGTCTGACCAGTTCAACAAACTAACCGTTAGTGAAAAAACAAGCTCCACAAGTTTAAACTTGCCTTTCTCACTGTGATTAATCTTCATATGAAACACAAGTGTGTGGATTCACATCCAGTGTGTGTGTGTCTGTTTGCCTTTGAACGTTAAATCTGTGGGCATGTAACCATGTTTCACACACAGCTACAGCAACACAAATCCTTATTAATGTTCACAGCAGTTTAACTGCAGCTGTTCAACATGTGGAAGGTCCTCAGTTCATACCCAAGCCTCCGAGGTTGTTTTTAAAAATAGTTATGTTTGTCTTAGACTTTGAGTCCACGCTGGGTTTTCTGTACAAAAAATAATTTCTATACACTAAACACAGACACACAGGTGAGCTGCTTCCAGGAAGGAGTCAGGACTCGAGCTGAAGCAGGACAGGTGGGAGGGGGCTCAGATTAAGAGACTGAACACAGCTCATGCCTGACAAATCATAAACGATGTTTGGCTGGAGCTCAGAGGTAAAAGGTCAACTGCTGCACCTTCACAATGCATAAGTCTGATCATTAATTAAACAGGAGTAGTTTGTTTATAAAGACTAGTGTCGACCTGTCACAAAGGTCCCTCCGGGTAGGTAGTAATGGAAAAGGGGTTTTAAATAATGAGTTAATCCAGATGAGCTTGTTCATTTTATTGTGTGTGTGTTTCAGAGATTGTGGAACAAAAATAGGGAATTTAAATTGTCCCACATTAACGTAAATACAGTACTGATGTGAGGAGGAAACAGTATCAAGTGGGCAGAAGTTAACTACCATAATAATTCTTAGGTTATTGAGTGTATTCTTAATTAGCTTTGAACTGCAGCTGCAGACATGCACAGCTATGGTGTATTCAGGGGGCTGGGAAATCCCATACACAAACGTAACCCTTTTGTTACGTTGGGCTCACTCATAATTTTGCCCCAAAACACAGCCATGAATAAAGAATGGTACCAAAACAGCCTCCAACAGCAACTTCTTCCAACAATCCAACAACAGTTTGGTGAAGAACAATGCATTTTCCAGCATGATGGAGCACCGTGCCATAAGGCAAAAGTCATAACTAAGTGGCTCGATGAACAAAATGATGAAATTTTGGGTCCATGGCCTGGAAACTCCCCAGATCTTAATCCCATTGAGAACTTGTGGTCAATCCTCAAGAGGCGGGTGGACAAACAAAAACCCACTAACTCTGACAAACTCCAAGAAGTGATTGTGACAGAATGGGTTGCTATCCCCATATGGAAAAGAAATAGTAAAAACTTATATGTGATTACTCATGAAAGTGGCCACTTTCTCATTACTTTCATATTCATATTCTTTCATATCATGTTTTAGTAAGTATCCAAAACATACAAGTTTCATTATATAATTTCAAGGGATCTTATATCTTTTTTCACTCTTATATGCTTTTCATACAAGTTTCACACAAGACAGATACAAACTTTATAAGATTTATATATATATCTTTTCCATATGGGTCAGTCAGGATTTGGCCCAGAAGTTGATTGAGAGCAGGCCCAGTCGAATTGCAGAGGTCCTGAAAAAGAAGGGCCAACACTGCAAATACTGACTCTTTGCATACATGTCATGTAATTGTCGATAAAAGCCTTTGAAACGTATGAAGTCCTTGTCATTATATTTCAGTACATCACAGAAACAACTGAGACAAAGATCTAAAAGCAGTTTAGAGGAAAACTTTGTGAAAACTAATATTTGTGTCATTCTCAAAACTTTTGGCCACGACTGTACACAGAATGAACTTTACTGTGTTGTTCTAATGAACACATCAGTCTAATGAGGTGTTCAGAGATGTTGAAACATAATAGGAAATTTAAATTGACTCTTAAATTAACTTTTACATTCATTTAAGATAATGCTGTCTAAAAAACATAAAATAATGATATTTTCTTGCTTTTCTAAATTAAATGACTGAATGTACTTTACAGTGTTGTTCAAATGTGCGCAGTTGCAGACTGTAATCAGAAAGTGCTTTTTATTCCTGACTGTGTTTATTAAATATGTTCACTGTATCTGGAATAAATAAGCTCGGTTTCACTTTGGTAATATACAAAAATAAAGAAAAAAAAGTTTAAATCTTAAACCAAAAGGAAACAGACTTAAATCAAAAGGAGAGAAATGAAACTAAAAAGAATCAAGTAGGGAAATCTAAAATCCTCAAACAAGAAAAATCAAAAGTCACTTTATTTTTCTGTTTCTGTTTGCAACCTCACTACAACCAAGAAAAAAATTTAATTTGTGAAAAATAATAATGGATTGCATTTATATAGCGCTTTTCAAGGCACTGAAAGCACTATTCATTCACTCTCACACACTGGTGGAAGGAAGCTACAGTTGTAGCCACAGCTGCCCTGGGGCAGACTGACAGAAGGGAGGCTGCCATATCGCACCATCGGCCCCTCTGGCCATCACCAGTAGGCGGTAAGTGTCTTGCCCAAGGACACAACGACCAGGACAGAGGGCCCGGGGTTTGAACCAGCAACCTTCCGGTTACAGATACACTTCCTAACCCCCTGAGCCACGGTCACCCCAAAGTGGCAGAGAAGGTTTTAAAGGATTTATATAATCATGTATTTATTTTTACTTCATACATGACCATGCTGCAGCAGGGTTTGGCCTGTTCCTGTCGTAGGTCATGAAGCAAAAACATGGATAATTGTGTTCCATTGATAGCTAGGCAGCACATATTATATATACACGTACGCCATCAACACGTACGCCCTGCCCGTGATCAGGTACCCTGCTGGGGTAATAGGCTGGCCAAAGGAGGAGATAGAAGCCACAGACGTAAAGACAAGAAAGCTCCTTACCATGCATGGAGGGTTTCACCCCAAGTCCAGCACCCTGAGGCTGTACGCTAAGCGGACGGAAGGAGACCGGGGACTGGTGAGTGTCAGCACCACAGTCCAGGATAGATGGCCCCAACTGACCGAGTGCTCAGTGAATACCTCAGGCAGCAGAAACCCAAGAAAGAGGAGGGAGACGAGGAACCATCATGGAAGGACAGGCCCCTGCACGGTATAGATTAGATTAGATTAGATTAGATAGAACTTTATTAATCCCTCGGGTGGGTTCCTCTGGGAAATTCGATTTCCAAAAAAGCATAGCACCGACAGAAGTTACAGAGTTACAGAATATTATATATATATATATATATATATACACACACACACACACACACATATATAAATACAGAGACAAATATAAATAAAATATACAAAGGGGATAAATAGAATAAATAGGAATAAAAAATAAAAATACAAGTGAATTGCACATTTCAAGTATTGAGTCTATTGCACTGTTGACTATTTACAAAAGTATTGCACAAAAGGTATTGCACAGTGAGGTGAAGAGGCACTACAGCTTAGTTGTTCCCCCCTCCTTTGTCCTCCTGTTTCCCCTCCCTCTCCCCTCCAGAGAGGAGTTAAACAGTCTGATGGCGTGTGGGACAAAGGAGTTTTTAAGTCTGTTGGTTCTTGTCTTTGGGAGAAGCAACCTGTCACTGAACAGACTCTTCTGGTTGTTAATGGCCGTGTGCAGAGGATGCCCAGCATTGTCCATAATGTCTATCAGTTTCTTTAGTGTCCTTTTCTCTGCCACTGTCACCAGAGTGTCCAGCTTCATGCCGACCACAGAGCTAGCCTTCCTGATCAGTTTCTCCAGCCTGGATGAGTCCTTCTTTGCTGTGCTGCTCCCCCAGCACACCACAGCATAGAAAAGTACTCCAGCAACCACCGACTGGTAAAACATCCTCAGGAGCTTCCTGCAGATGTTAAAAGACCTCAGCCTCCTGAGGAAGTACAGTCGGCTTTGGGCTTTTTTATACAGGTGCTCTGTGTTGCATGACCAGTCCAGTTTATTGTCCACCCACAGCCCGAGGTACTTGTACTTGTTGACCACCTCCACCTCCTCCCCCTCTATCTGAACCGGCAGTGGACCTGCTCTAGACCTCCCGAAGTCCACAACCAGTTCCTTAGTCTTTGAGGTGTTGAGTTGCAGGTGGTTTGTGTGACTCCATGTGACAAAGTTCCTCACCAGACTTCTGTACTCCTCTTCCTGATCATCCCAGATACACCCCATGATGGCCGTGTCATCTGCAAACTTCTGAATGTGGCATAATTCAGAGTTGTAGCAGAAGTCAGAGGTGTACAGGGTGAAGAGAAGAGGGGACAGCACAGTTCCCTGTGGTGCTCCTGTGCTGCTGACCACAGTGTCAGACGTGATGTCCTTCAGCCTGACGTACTGTGGTCTGTCGGTGAGGTAGTCGGAGATCCAAGCCACCAGGCAGGGGTCCACCTCCATCCTGTTCAGTTTTTCTTGAAGCATACAGGGCCGGATGGTATTAAAGGCACTGGAAAAGTCAAGAAACAGGATCCTGACCGTGCCTTTTCCCCCATCCAGGTGTGAGTGGGCTCTGTGTAGGAGGTACAGGATGGCATCCTCCACTCCGACACCCGCCTTGTACGCAAACTGTAGTGGGTCCTGGGCATGTTGTACCTGTGGTCGGAGGAGGTTGAGGAAGAGCCGCTCTAGGGTCTTCATAAGATGTACCATGTATGTATGTATGTATGTACCACTGGCAGATAGAGAAGGTGGCTGATATCCAGAAATCCTACTGTTAGATTTGTATTGTTGATTGTCATTTATGCTTAGAAATATTTAACCATATATGCTTAGAGGTGTATAATCATTTGTAGGTTTAAAGAACGTCTCATCCTAGAAGGTCTGTAACAGCTCTGTGTAGCATGAAGGGGGAGTGCGTTCACTCCCTCTACAGAGTGTTCCGGCATAGATTACACACCTCCTAGGAAAGGCCGTATCTTCTCTTGTTGATTTATGGTATAGCAAGCACACGTATTTCTGTTTAAGTATAAGAGCCCTTTGTTCAGATGGACCGCTAGACTCCTGGCACCAGCTTTGGGGAGTCTTCACAGGGTCACATCTGGACCACACACACACACACACACACACACACACACACACACACACACACACACACACACACACACACACTATTCTTTGTTCACATGTATACCTATGTAAGATGTCATATGTTAATGACCCTATGCATATTCATGTAACCACAATAAAAGGAGTGCTATGGGGAGCCTGGCTGAGAGTCTGACGGAGGCTAGGTGGTGGGACGACACTTGGCCCCAGCCAGATTTCCCTCATGCATGAGTAAACCAGCCTGCTTGTGTCTTGCTTTGCAGTGTAATTATATTGTCTTCAACGTTCCAGCGGATAGGTACAAGCTACAAACCTATCACCTACCAGTGGCTGGACAAAGCTGGACTGAAAGACAGCACAGAGGCACTAATCATGGCAGCACAAGAACAAGCTCTGAGTACAAGATCCATAGAGGCTGGGGTCTATCACACCAGGCAAGACCCCAGGTGCAGGCTGTGTAAAGATGCCCCAGAGACAATCCAGCACATAACAGCAGGGTGCAAGATGCTAGCAGGCAAGGCATACATGGAACACCATAACCAAGTGGCCGGCATAGTGTACAGGAACATCTGTGCCGAGTATAACCTGGAAGTCCCGAGGTCAAAATGGGAGATGCCCCCAAGGGTGGTGGAGAATGACCGAGCTAAGATCCCGTGGGACTTCCAGATACAGACGGACAAAATGGTGGTGGCTAACCAACCGGACATAGTGGTGGTAGACAAACAGAAGAAGACGGCTGTAGTGATCGATGTAGCGGTTCCGAATGACAGCAATATCAGGAAGAAGGAACACGAGAAGCTGGAGAAATACCAAGGGCTCAGAGAAGAGCTCGAGAGGATGTGGAGGGTGAAGGTAATGGTGGTCCCCGTGGTAATCGGAGCACTAGGTGCGGTGACTCCCAAGCTAGGCGAGTGGCTCCAGCAGATCCCGGGAATAACATCGGAGATCTCTGTCCAGAAGAGCGCAGTCCTGGGAACAGCTAAGATACTGCGCAGGACCCTCAAGCTCCCAGGCCTACTGACGGTATATCAGACATGTGCAACTGTTGTAGAAATGAACTTTAAGCTTTAAACTCTCTGCTCTGTATTGTTTCCTCTTTCAGACCAGAAAATCATCACACCTAAGTCTGGACAAGACGTCACTCTGACATGTCGAGCTTCAAACAAAAACATCATAGTTGTAGAGTGGAGCAGAGCTGACCTGGGAGATATGAAAATGTGCTTGTTTGATAATCATCATCCATGTTTTGATAACCGGGTGGATCTGCAGGACAGACAGGAGGAGACACAGAGGATGGAGTCAATTAAAGATAGGAAATCCTGGCATGTTAGGAAGTCTGTCAGTGTTCGGTTTTGCTGTTTTAATGTTTTTGTGTCATTAGTAAACATACATGAATTAATATTGAATATTTTCTTGTTTCAGTATTTATTCTTTATTCTCATCTTTTGAAAAAAAAAGGGGAAAATAAGGAGATGTTTTCTGACATGTTGAACCAGTGAATGTGTTCATGCTTTGATCTGAGGTGTGATCAATGAAAAACCCACTACTGATGGGACTTCAATGGTTTAGGCTTAACTAGAGCGTCTAGATGTCAGACACAATGGAATCAGACTCAGATCCTGATGTTGAACTGGTGGATTTATGGAGTGATGACCTCCAGCATTCTGTGGGCTTTGACTCAAATTGAGTCTTCAAGGACTGTTTCACGAATAATATGAGCATATTTAAAGGGAGAAAATATGTATTCACAATCAAATAAAATATAAGAACTTTATCAGGAATTACACATGTTCACTATTGATGAACGCAATATTGATATTAACCCCTGAAGCATCATCATCACTGATCTTCTTGTATCCATTTTAGTATGTAAAGTCCAACATCTCCCTCTAGTGGCCACATATAAACCATGTGTGAGGATGGTGTTCATGTAAAATGTGAATCATAGTGTTCCAGTCAGTCATCAGTGTGTCTCTGCACAGCTGTAATTAAAATGTGTTCAGAGGGCCTCAGTGTCTGAATGGTTCCAGTTCAGCTCCATAACAGCAGCGTCCCTGGTTTGATTCCTGTGTTTCAGCTCATATCTGCCTCTCTCACTGAAGGGGACGTCCACTACATGGACATGGATTTGTTCATCAACCAAACTACAGATCACTGAGAGCAGAGGAGATTAGATGATTATATTTTATTATATCTTTTTTTCCCTTTGTGAACTGATAAATATCCAATTACACATATAAGGAAATCCAAATTAAAATACTTTATAACAGTGTGTACATTTATTAGTTTTGCCTTTTCATTTACATTCATGGTGGACGAGACAGGTTTTTTAAAAATTTTATATTTTAAAAATATACTTTTACACATGATAGGCTATTACCCACCACATTAAAAACCAATAGAAAGCTGGTGCTCAGAGGAAGAGGGCGGGCTTTACTTGGTGTCAGTGACAGAAATGAAAAAAGCTCAAATGAGTGAGAAGGACGATGAAGGAAACATCTGTGCTGTGTCTGCTCTGTAAGTAGAATCTCTGTGTTTGTTTGAATTCTTGTACTTTGACTGTCTGCTCTCCTGATAACTGATGATGGAGGAGAAGACATGAAAAACAAATCAGGCTAAATTATTGTCTAAAGGCAAAGAAAGATGCCCAACGGATTTACTTTACCAAATGGACCATCCAAGCCTTGCCTTATTGGTCTATTTGATTCACCTTTGCTTTTATTTTATTTATTTTTTTTATCTTCACTTGCTAAACACGGGACAGACTTGACTGGAGAAAATAACAGGAAGAAAGAAAGAGGGAAAGAAAAACAGCGGGGAAGAGGAACGGTGATAAAGGGCAAAAAAACAAAAACCTACAAAACAAACAGACAACAGGTTCCTTCATGTAATGATCTGCTAGAGGGTGTGGGGAGCCACAGCCCCGTAGAAGAAAAGTCTTCAGTTAAAGAGTTGATGTTGTGGCATTTTTGACATTAAGACATTTTTGTTGATTGATGAAGATTATTGATCATCATTAATGATGAAGATTTATTTTTCTTAAGTAGGCAGTGAACACAAGGAATGTTTTTTTCATTTAATTGATCAACTTAAATAGTTTGGGCTAGTATGAATGTCTATGGTGACGTGTTTATCAGCAGGAAACGTTGGAAAACATAAAATACAGTTCAAAGTTGAAAGATTTATGTCCTGCTTCACATTTTGCAAAGCTGTCAAGCAGGCCAGATTGGTCACAGTTTGAGGACCTGTGCCAGAAGCACCTGCTGACAGCTGGGATAAGCTCAAACTCTCTCTCTGCCTCAAGTCAGGTAGAATGGATAAAGAGATCTTCAACCAAATATTTTTAAACTTGTTGCTGGCTTTACATTGAAAATGAGCAGATATTTCAGAGAAATGAGTTTGTGTGTTTGTTGCCTCCCTAAGATGATGACCAGAGGGGCAACTGGTTTCCTGTTCAACAACGTGTGGTGCTGTGATAAAGAATAGAAAAAGGGACACGCGTTGAGCTGATGTCAGCTTCACAACAGGAAGGTTTATTCTGCCTCTGTGCCCCAAAACGCTACTCGATACCACTGTGCGTAATGCGTAATGTAGGATAGCACTTTAAATGACAGGTACAAAAATACAATCACAACAAAAACCAAAACCTTTGGGGGGGGGTGTTTTCCCCAGTTTATTTCTGATACCAGATTTTACTAGAGAGCTATTTTCAACTCTCTACATGTTTGTCGGCTGTTTGTGTGGAGTTGTTCTTTATGTTCACCTCAAATCAACCTGAGTGTCATTTCTCTTTAGTTCTGATCTCACTGCTGAGCTGCACAACAAACCAAGGTCAGTAACCTTCTTCTGTCACAGTTTAAACCTGAGAAATGCTCACTGATATGACCTGATTGGGTTCATGTTTCACAATGTAAAGTCTAACAGATCATCAGTTTTTCATTGTAACCCTCACAGCTCGTCTGACTGTGAGTCCCAGCAGCTCTCAGATCTTTAAAGAAGATTTTGTGTCTCTGAGCTGTGAGGAGGACGACAGCTCTGCTGGATGGACTCTGAGGAGAAACACAAGCACTGAAAACAGGACGAAGTGTGATCAGTGGGGAAAATCAGCTAATTCTTCCTGTACCATCATTGTTTACCCGTCTGACAGTGGAGTTTACTGGTGTGAGTCCAGAGAGGGTCCCATCAGTAACATGGTTAACCTGACAGTCACTGGTAAGCTGAGTGTGTGGAGTTAGTGTTGATGAAGCTGTGTGTAAATGGATGAAATGCTGTAGTTTGTCTCTGTGTTGAGGTGGATCAGTGATCCTGCAGAGTCCTGTCCTCCCTGTGATGGAGGGAGATGACGTCACTCTGCTCTGTAAAACAAAGACCACTCCCTCCAACCTCCCAGCTGCTTTCTATAAAGATGGCTCCCTCATCAGGAAGCAGCCTACAGGTCACATGACCATCCAGCATGTTTCCAGGTCTGATGAAGGCCTCTACAAGTGTGACATCAGCGGTCATGGAGAGTCTCCATCCAGCTGGATCACTGTCACAGGTGACACACTCACCTGTCTGTGTTTCTGCAGCTTTCAACATTCACAATGTGACGACAACTTAATGACTGTGTTTGCTTTATTTTAGACGAACACACCACCACACCTCCACCTACATCCACACCTCCACCTACATCCACCTCTGCTCCTGGTTCCTATCTTCTTCCTGCATTGTCATGTGTTGGATTAGTGTGTGTTGTGGTTCTACTGGTGTTACTGGTTCTGCTGGTGAGACGATGTGTTCACAGGAAACCTGAAGGTGAGACTCAGACTTCCTGATCTTTCATGTCTGAGTTTGTTTAGTAGAATAAAGTTCACATTCAATATGATCACAGTAACAACTTTCTTAAATGTAATCTCTGTTTAGATATTTAATTTATGTTATTCTTCATTTTGGATCATTTCAGCAGATCAAGAAGAAGCTGGAAAAGATGACATCATCACTCATGTCGTGTACAATATTATCAAGCTATCACATCATCCACAGCCAATCAGACCAAGCAGATTCTGATACTCAACTGGTGACTGGTTAGATTTGCTTTTCATTGAATTTTTGTGAATCTTTATATTGTGGGAACTAGGAATGAAAATATTGTAGAAACAAGAAACATGAAAATGTGCATCATCAGAATAATGATGAACACATTTTCTCTTCAAACATTTCAGACTGAGTTTAGTATGATCTTGATCTTCATGAAGATCGTTCTGTCTCTGATAAGATGGATTATCAGGACATTACAGAGCATGTGGGGGATGGCATGAGTGCTTGAGGCAACTGTTGGTGTGATTTGGCGCTGTGTAAATAAAATTGAATTGAATTGATCAGCAATGTATAAATGTGGACTGTAATAGTAAAACATTACATTTAAATAAGTGTGGTCACATGTGTGTTTCCCTCTGTACTTACTGAGTGTTGTTCACTGTGAGCTGGACTGTGTGTTTGTGGTCTGTGGTTGAAGCTAACAGCTCTGCAGTCGTCCAGCATCCTGTTTCTGATAGAAAGAAAACACTTCAGCTGCAGCTGTTTCAACACAGAGCTGCTCATTTAAACACAGAAAGGAACATGGAGATATCATCTGGAAAAGCATTTCAATAAACTCTAAAAACAAACCATCAGTTCATTCAAACTGAATGTTAATTACATCAGGAACTTATCCCAATGTTGTTCACTGCTTTTTTAAAAAAAAATTACTTGGCTTTTCATTTTCATGTGACTCAAACATTTTTTTTTTCAGGCCTCATTCTAAATCTGAAATAATCTGTTATTTTCTGAGACTTGACATGTTGAAAAATTAGATTTTAGTTTAACTACAGTCTGAAGCTGATGAGACTGCAGGGTGTTCTGGTTGGTCTAATAATAGTGTTCATGCTGTGAGAACATGTTTGCTTTCTGCTCTGTGGTTAAGTGTGTCAGTCTGCATTAGAAGAAGATGCAGCTCTGTGGTCAGTCTGTGTTTCACAGCAGAGGTGTGAAAATGAGAAAACTAAAAAGCTGCTGTGGTTTATTAAAATAATCTCTTCATGAAGCTGCATAAAAAATCATCTGCAGTAATTTAAATGTTTTATTCTGCAGAGCGTGAACCAGCTGAAGATGTCAATTATGGATAATCAAAGAGGTGCTCTTTATCTTTGACTGTGGACAGAGACAAGCTAGCTGCTCACCCTGTTTACAGCCATCATGCTAAGCTAGGCTAAACAAACCACACCATGAATCAACTCACAACTCAGGTATATGAAGGATAAACCACTTCAAGCTGCACAGAGCTGAGCAGGACAGAAACAGACTTAGAACAGTTGATGGAAATCTGTGTGACAAAGTGGTTACCATGAAGTCATTTACTTAACCATACTGATGATTTATTTTCTTGTTATTTTACAGTCACCCATAATGCTTTAATTTAGACATTGCTGGTGTAACTTTGCTTAACACACACTATCCCGGGTTTGTTTGTGGTAGCAGTAGTTACATCCATTACATCCATGCGTATGTTTTTTAAAGCAAACACTACTAATCATTTGAATTTTCTTCTGTTTGCAGGCAAATGTCCAGTTAAATTATGTGTCTTTATTTTGTTTTGGT
The DNA here is from genome assembly GCF_057381845.1 of Rhamphochromis longiceps. NCBI lineage: Eukaryota > Metazoa > Chordata > Actinopteri > Cichliformes > Cichlidae > Rhamphochromis > Rhamphochromis longiceps. The sequence continues at coordinate 19,813,798 of NC_140559.1, read as the reverse complement.
TATACTTACCATGTTTGTCCATGTTTTTTATTCAGGTCCTATATTTAAGACAGGTATATGGGAAGGGCCGCCCCAGTACTTCCTGTTTATGTAGGGTCATGAGGTCAATGATTGCATCATTGGGTTAGGGCAGGGGTCGGCAACCTGTGGCTCCGGAGCCTCATGCGGCTCTTTAGTCCTTATAGTGGCTGCGTGTGGTTTGGGAAAATAAATTAAAAGTATTTAGCTGAAGTGTATTTTATTGATGTTAGTTCTTTTTTAACTTGTAGTTATAAATTGGAAGATTATTGTGATATGGAAATATAAAAATAAAATTATATTCTATTATTTTTTCATCGCTCAAAATAAGCGTCACACTCGCAGAAGCCGGTGTACCTGCCGAAACGCCGTGCATTTATCGAGACTTTCGACCCTAGGTAGGCCAATTATGGATCTTCGGATCCACATTATGTCAGCAGCTGTTCTCCACCGTGAACTATGTTAAAAACAAACCCCGCTCACGCCTCACAGACGACAGCTTACAGTCCTGCGTAAAGATGAAAGTGACTTCGTACAGCCTGCAAGTCGTAAATCGTACAGATTTGCAGACGCTGTGCGCAGAGGTTCAGGAGCAGAATTCCCATTGTAAACATGCCACGGCAGACCCGACAATGTTTGCATGAACAGGCTTTTCAGCATCTCTTTATTGACCACTTTTCACACACGGTTGCTGTTATGATATTTTGATACCACGGTTAGCATTTACAGAAGATTGTTTTATACAGGAAAACTGTTACTCAATATGGCCCATCTACTAGTTGTTTTTCTCTTTTTCTGTGACCCAAGAATTAATGTGTAAGACTCACAGGCTGGTACCCCAAGGTCGAAAACACCACAGAGATGAGACCACTTCCTTACTCCCATCCTCCCTTCCTTATCTCTTAGAAAAAGGCTCGTTAAAGGCCAGGTGGTTTGTTTCAGAATTCACTAATGAAAGAACTCTGTATTCTGTGTATTTTGCTGGGATGATCATAAATTGTAGCTGAACTGATAAACTACACACAGGATACTTCTTTGCTCACAAGGCAGGAAGACGTTTCCTTATTTGGTCTGTACTGGTTTGAACTGAGAACTTGCTGACACACGAACCTTTTTTTCCTCTATATAAACTGCTGTGTATCAAATAAACCTTTGAGTCGATTGGGAAGGCAACCTAAAGCAGTCTCTGTTTTCTTGTTCTCCCAAGCTGCTCCCGAGCTCGTACTAACACGCTGAATGGCATACCTGAGTGTTACTTTAAATAATTAGGAATCTTAGAAGGAAAGGACAGAACTCTGCTTATCGCTCACGCCACGGAGGAAACCCGGGACGGCAATTTCCTTCAGTTGCTATACGCATACAGCTGGTGTTGAAGCTCACAGCTCGACACACACCAACACAACAGCATAAATAGCACAGATGTTAAGGCGGCAAAGCATGATTACGGGTGCCGCTAAGGTGTGTCCGCCTCCCCTGCAGCGGCGCTGCAGACAACGCCCCGCCACACACATTAACCAGGTAAAATACATTGTTGGGTCTGTGTTTCCACAAACCCCGCAAATTCTAGAGACTTATTCATCATGAAGAAAACAAGACAGTCGATCGATCCATTACTTGCGCAAGGGAGGCCTCTCATCTGTGTCCAGCACGTCGAAATGACCACCAATGCCTCTCACTGCCTTTTATTGACAATCTTCAAACAATAGTTTACAAAGCACCTCCCCTTGCAACCCCCCTTTGGTTACGTAGACAAGGCACTGTATGTAAGTGTGTGTGTGTGTGTGTGTGTGTGTGTGTGTGAGAGAGACCTCCTGCTGACCAAAGGGTCATAAACCCAGGATGTCACGGACCCAGCTCTGGGGACTCGGGGTCCGTGGGCAGTGGGGACTGTGACTATTATTGTTGTTGTTGTTGTTGTTATTATTATTATTATTATTATTATTTGGTGTGTTGTCTGCACTGCCCCTATGCACATCTGTATGTAGGCAGGTATGTGTGTGTGTGTGTTTTGCCTTTCTGCTGTGGCCAAATTACAGGCACCTTCAGCCCTGGGGGCGTGGTCTAACTTGAGGGCTGGCCACACCCGAAGTCCTGGCCGCACACCTGCTCCTCATCTGGGCTCGTCGGGGGAGCTATTTAGATGAGCGATGGAGCTTCCACCGACGCTGGATTATTGCGTTTGACTACACGTCAGTCTTCAAACAAGTCAAGTGTGAGTGTATGCCTGCTGGGATAAGTGTTAACGGCTGCCTCTATTGTTTTCCCCTCAGGAGGAGTGTGGGACGAGAAGGAGCAGTAAGCACGGGGAGTGCAGGGACACTGGGGCAGAGAGCACTACACGGGGACTTTTGGGAAGAAGACACTCCACGGGAGTCTGGGAAACTGGGGATTTATTGTTGTTTACTTCACCACCTTGTAAATAAACACTGTTGCACTGAAGAGTCCGGCGTTTGGGTCCTATTTCCCCATCTCCCCACGGTCTGCCAGCCAGACCGCGACACAGGAAGCTTACATCAAAAGAAACAGATGTTTCAGATAGGATGTATCTACAATAAACCCCCCCCCCCCCCAGCACAGAGTGGCTGGAGAGGTGGTCAGGATCAAAGGGATGGCTTTGATCCTACTGCTTAAACTAAGACTGTACAAATTTAAGAAACACAATGGCAACATTCAACAATTAGACTTAACATACATATTTAGGCAGAATTTTGCAAATATCTATTTTTCATCTTTTAGCAGCATAGTGCTTTTTTCCAGTTATTTTTTAAAAGTCAGGTCAACTCTACACTTCATCCTGCAGCATCTGGACTCCCCAGGAACCTACGCCAGGATCCTGTTTGTGGACTTCAGCTCTGCCTTCAACACCATCCTTCCAGACCATCTCCGAGGCAAGCTTTCCCAGATGAATGTGCCTGATCCCACCTGCCGGTGGATCACTGACTTCCTGACGCACAGGAAGCAGCATGTGAGGCTGGGAAAGAATGTCTCGGACTCCCGGACCATCAGCACCGGCTCCCCTCAGGGCTGTGTTCTTTCTCCTCTGCTCTTCTCCCTGTACACCAACTGCTGCACCTCCACCCACCAGTCTGTCAAGCTAATCAAGTTTGCAGATGACACCACCGTTATTGGACTCATCTCGGATGGGGAGGAGTCTGCCTACAGGATGGAGGTTGAACGTCTGGTGTCCTGGTGCAGCCACAACAACCTGGTGCTGAATGTCCAGAAGACAGAGAGTACTGGATGTTTGCAAAGATGATGGTCTGGTTCGGAAAGCCAGAATACAACTAGGAAATAGAAAACTATCAGAAGAGGGTGAAAGGCTCAATAAACCATCCACTCTTGAACGCCCTATACACAAATTAGTGGTCCTAATAGAAAGTAACTAGAATGTTCCAGTGGAACGTCTGTAAATGTGTATGGGATGGTTAAAGTATTAGGATTGTGTCATGGTCCGCGGCCCGGCGTCCGGGGTGCTGTTGGGATGCCCACGGGCGTGGCTGCTAACCCCACACCTGCATCCCATCCCAGGCGATCACCAGGTGGACTATTTAATCCTGCCCTACCTGCTGCTCCACGCCAGTCCGTAGTTGCCTCTCAGCGGTAACGTACACCTGCGGGAAAAAACCCTTATGACAAATTGTCCATTGGAACTGACTCTGTTTTACCCTGTGTACTCAGATCACAACTCGGCGTTTTTGCGAGCCACCTGCCTGTCCACCTGTCCGCCTGAGATTCGGAAGCACTATCAGCCTCGCCGTCTCGACCCTTTTGGAGCCCTCCCCCCTCTGGTTCACTCAGCCCGGCTACCTCCGTAAGACGTATACTCCACCTTCCCTCGTATGCTGCCTTTTTTCCGCACCCCAGTAACCTGTTTCTCTTTTTTTGTTTTGCAGCTTCTCACAGCCCCGCTCTCGGCGTTCCCTGCGCAGTTCACCTCCCCAGTCCCTCGGTTTCTTCTGGTTCCATACGTTGTTTTTTCGGCTACCCTCACGGGACACCTTTAGTTATAATAAATTTGCTTTCTTTATTACCTCCTACCCTGGTGTGTGTGTTCTGCTTCTGGGTCCAGCTTGCGCACGGAACTTCGGTTCATGACAGATTGACTTGCAAGTTTGTCACAATTAAGTACTGTTTGGTTCTGTAAATTCCTAGATTTATTCAAATTATTTACAGATTTCATAAATCATAGTTAAAATAGACAGTTAAAATAAAGTTGGTTATTTCATGTTTCTGTGATAGATTCATGCTCAATTTAGTTCTTTTATTTACAAGATAAGATGATAAAAGTGTAACATTAATTAAAAAACATGTCTAAAATATGTGATTACAAAATATGGGTTTGTTAAATATGTAAAGTGCTGTAAAGTTTGTATGAGGTAAAGTTTGTAATTGTCACATGACCAGAGTTTGGTTGAGATCACAACCATGGCATTGTGGAGCTAGCATGGATACATGGCTACAGATGCATCTACAGCCTCAACGTTAATGTTATTCTGCATGTGGTCCAAGAGGCGCACACAGTATGGTTTCATGTATATTGTTTGTATAATGTTGCATACGTGTTCTACACTGGTAATGAGAGGACGTTTTTGTGATATCCATTATTGTGCATTTTTCTTTTCTGCTTGCACAAGACTGTTTATGGACACTGATATGAGAGACTGATAAGTTCAAAACATTCATGTTGTAAACTTTGTGTTTCTTCAGTTTTCACGGTGTCTGAGGACAATGGGAGGGAGAGCCTTCAGTTTTCAGGGGTCCGTTCTTCGTACCTCGCTAAGTAGGTTAGCCGGATTAGATTGTTGACGATTTCGCGTGATCTTGGATCGTTCGGTTCCCCGAAGCTCATCCGGGACTTGCTGTCATAGCAACAGAGCCGTAAGCGTAAACCTGCTCGGGAGCAGGTTTACTTTATGTAAACAGGATTAGATCGCGGCCACGCAGGTATGTCCGCTTCATTTATACGAAAGCAACAGCGATATTTTTCCACTGTTTCACCATAAATAAATATTATCAATGTAACTAAAGATAATGCAGCACCTGATCCATTTATTGATGTCACACAGATACATACAGGTCATTTCCTAAAAAAGGGAAATGTACTATTAACATTCTATTACATGTATGTGATTATTACAGATGTAATTCATATTTCAGAGTAGTAATTGTAAATTACTTCGTGTAATCAAGATGAGAGACCACGGCTATAAAAGCGAAGGTGGATTTGGGAAGCCTGTCGCAGCCATGTCCTGTCCGTATACGCGACCAACCCATTGCGGAAGGTGCAAGATTGATAAGGAGAGTCCTCAGAATTCAGCGTATATTGCGGGACAGACAGGATCCTTTAGCTCAGCGCGACAGTGTGCTCATTGAGAGATATCGATATTCCCGTGAGGGTATTATTTACTTAACCAACTTGTTGACGAGGGGGTGCAGGACCACCACCTGTCTTTTTTTCCTCTGCCCTTTTCTTGGTTGCTGTTATGAACAAACTAACAGAGTATTACAGGCCAGTATTACCTTGCCAAGAGACGCAAAGCAATCTAAGAGATAAATATTACCATTCTGTAGAATACTCCTGTATTCCACTTTTACTTGTTCCCATGTTCTTGTGGGTCCTGTTGTGGCTCTAATGTGAAAGGGGATATAATATAACATATTATAATATAATATAATGCCATATGATATTGGACAATATAGTGTCATATGATAGATCTACCCTACCGCCTACTGGTGTTGGCCAGAGGGGCCGATGGCGCGATATGGCAGCCTGGCTACAACCGTAGCTGCCTCCACCAGTGTGTGAATGTGGGAGTGAATGAATAGTGGTATCGTAAAGCGCTTTGGGTGCCTTGGAAAGCGCTATATAAACCCAATCCATTATTATTATTATTATTAAATTACCTACGAGTTTGATTTGTCAGCAACTTTCTGCCAGCCCTCTCTCCTTGCTTTTGCAGCCTTTGCAGTGTTCTCTTGCGTTTTAATTAAACTCTGAAACTCCTGAAATCCCTCACTCATGAGTTCTTGCTCTGCTGCCGGAAAATACCGAGCACGCCCCTTGGACATTTTCGCCGACCAATCAGCGGGTTGCCGATCAATGTTTCTACTATCGATGCGTAGCCCCTTTTACGACACCCAGTGATGTCACATTCCTGCGTCCAGCTGTAGTAATCGTCAACAGCAGGTGTGTTCGGGGAACCGGATTAGCGAGCTCACGGTTAGCGCGATGATTTGATCTTGGATGTGTCATTTGATCTTGGATGTAGTAAGCGACGTACGAAGAATGGGCCCCAGGCCCCTCTTCTGTGGAACCAGCTTCCAGTTTGGATTCGGGAGACAGACACTATCTCTACTTTCAAGATTAGGCTTAAAACTTTCCTTTTTGCTAAAGCATATGGTTAGGGCTGGACCAGGTGACCCTGAATCCTCCCTTAGTTATGCTGCAATAGACGTAGGCTGCCGGGGATTCCCATGATGCATTGAGTTTTTCCTTTCGAGTCACCTTTCTCACTCACTATGTGTTAACAGACCTCTCTGCATTGAATCATATCTGTTATTAACCTCTGTCTCTCTTCCACAGCATGTCTTTATCCTGTCTTCCTTCTCTCACCCCAACCGGTCGCAGCAGATGGCCGCCCCTCCCTGAGCCTGGTTCTGCCGGAGGTTTCTTCCTGTTAAAAGGGAGTTTTTCCTTCCCACTGTCGCCAAAGTGCTGCTCATAGGGGGTCATATGATTGTTGGGTTTTTCTCTGTATCTATGAAGCACCTTGAGGCGACTTTTGTTGTGATTTGGCGCTATATAAATAAAATTGAATTGAATTGAAATACCATTGTGAGGCATTTAAAGTCCAACAGCTCCCTCTAGTGGCCATATATAAACGTGTCTGAGGCTGGTGTTAATGTAAAATGTGTGACTGGGAGAAACAGTTTGCCAGCTCTAAACTCAAGTGGTATTCAGATGGCAGGGAGGATGCCAGACAGACCTTGTATTCCTAAACATATGGTGAGGGTGAGCTGAGAATACCTGGCAGAGGTCCTAGTCTGTGGGATTTTCAACTCCCAACTGCAGCAGAACTTCAATAGCAATAGGATTGGGGCATTGAGTCTGATCCATGATCTGGACCATGCTCTGCACCTTCATTGCTGTGGCTGCAAAGTGGTTGGTGAGTGTTGTGGTGCTATCCCCTGAACCGGATGACGGACTCCTACAATGAAGAGAGCCATCGAGCTAAAGAAGGTTTTTGGGCCCTTATTATGCAGTTACATAAATTTCAGTGCACTATTACTCAACTGTAACCACTGTTGCTACAATGATATTACATGAATACTAACTGGTTATTACAGTAATTGACTAGTAATAACCTATTACTAGCATCATTACGTTCTATTTCAACCTTGGTACTATTGCCACTTTATTACAGAGCTGTAATAGAAAGTGCTACTGTTTTTTATTTTTGTTGTTTGAGTTTTTGTTCATAACTGCTTTGATTCATGACATATGTTTTTTTACTTCTTGAATGTAACATATATTTTAAATCTCTGCTCTCAGCATGTTGTACAGGAAGTAGAATTAAATTTTATTTTCAATCATAATACCAAGTTTATCTGGATCCATAGGCTGTTACTTTGTTACTTTGCCCCTGCAGGTGTGCATTAGTTCCATATATGGAACAAACAGTGGAGATAGGAATGTGGTTGCTAAGGTGTTGATATGGCACTGGTGTCACACAGGTGCAGGGTGTGTTGTGTAAAACAGGCTAATACACGATAATACAGGTTAGTTTGGTCTGTGGCTGCTTGGTACAGAGGTAGCTTTACCCACAGAGATTTAACTTTTTTATTTTATCTTTAGATTAATGAACAATTGACTTTTGTAAAACCTTTTGAGTGTAATTAAACAGCAAGTTTCTTTTTACCACTGAAAAAACAGACCTCACACCTTTTTTTTTTATCTTTCAATGGATAAACGTTCAATCCTGATGATCAGAGGACTCTTCAAGTGATCCCTGCAAAACAGTAAGTCTTAAAAACACTTTTGTGTCTAAGTAATCTTAGATCTGGGGCGATCGTGGCTCAAGAGTTGGGAGTTTGCCTTGTAATCGGAAGGTTGCCGGTTCGAGCCCCGGCACGGACAGTCTCGGTCGTTGTGTCCTTGGGCAAGACACTTCACCCGTTGCCTACTGGCGGTGGTCAGAGGGCCCGGTGGCGCCAGTGTTCGGCAGCCTCGCCTCTGTCAGTGCGCCCCAGGGTGGCTGTGGCTACAATGTAGCTTGCCATCACCAGTGTGTGAATGCGTGGATGACTGGATGTGTAAAGCGCTTTGGGGTCCTTAGGGACTAGTAAAGCGCTATATAAATACAGGCCATTTAATCTGATCTGTGACTTACAACAAGTCAGCAGCAGACAGACGAGTTCTCTGCAGATTATTTGCTGCTGCCTGTCTCTACATGTTTTCTCTGTGTGTGTTTCTGCTGCTTCTTTGTCCTCACTGTAAACAGATGTACTGAGAGACTCCTGCACTGATGTTTCATAGGAAAGACCAAACAGCCTCACTGGTTCTCCATAAAGAACAAAGATTTGCTCTCTGTGGCTCCAACACAACTTAAAGACAATCAAAGGTGGAGAAAGTTCTCCAGAACAGCTGTGGTTTTATGGAGGCTACAGCTAAATGCTGCCTCCTCCATAGTACAATATACATTTTTATACAGTGACGACATTTTGACCTTTGTGTTTTCACCTCTTTTCTCATGATGAACATGTTTCTGATAATCCTCCAGTGAGATTATGATTCTTGTTTTGTGTTTATGGTCTCTTTAAGAGTGAGTTTCTGATTTTTAGTTTAGTTTATTAGAGTTGGTTCAGTTTTTGTCTTGTCGAGAATCACTTTACTGACTTGTGAATCATGATTCACAAGCCCAACTGACTCATTCACTGACTCACCCCTGTTACTGTTAGCAAACTAATTTCATTAGTAGAAATATATCAAGTTTATAATTAAAATTGTGAGAAAAAAAAAACAACAGCCAGTTTATTAACTAAAACATTTCTGCTCTGGACTGGAAGAAAAAACCCTGAGTAGAAAGCTCACATCAAGACAAGTGTGTTACCGTGGAAGAGACGCTTCTTCATCTGAGATGAAGTCTTATAGTCTGACTGACGCAGTATAACATTCAGGCTACACTTTTTTTGTTTTGCAAAGATAATAAGCAGACTAAAGAAAACAAAAAAAATTAACTCAGTTCCACCACTATTTAAAAAAATACAGGGTCTGACTCACATTTCTCGCATGAGAAAATATATATATTTGACACATTTGTGGAAAATACTAATACAATAAAATAAATGTTCCCTTTAGAAATCTTGATTTTCTTGCTCTTTCTTGCTCTATAAAATAGTTATTTTTCTTTTTCAATCACTCATCTTAGCAGTAGGATTTACAGGTGCTAAATGTGGCAGAATAAGTCGTGATAACACTGGGAAAAAAGAAAAAAGATGATGTCATGTGGGGAATTGCACCTCCCGAAATATTCATATAATAAACCTTGTTTATCACCTGATAATAAAAGCACACAGACTCAATAATGGTGAAATTGTTTGACTTATTTTAAGTTTCAGTAAAATTTTTTGTTTCACACATTTCAGTGTCTGAATATATAATTTGTAATAAAGTGTATTACAAAGTAACAACTATCATCACTGATAACAAATGACTGAAACATTACATCTACCACTATATGAGCTTCCTGGTTGTGCTGCATTCCCAAATACATATACGTAAATATAAGTTCCTACTTTGAACTTAAATGAAACACTCCCTCAACTTGGATTTTGGACTTGAATGTCAGAGCACCTGCAGCCAACCAGAGTTCACAGTCCAGGATAGGAGTGGTGACATAAACATCAGTAAAACTTGTGATCTCTACTGTGATGCTTGTGTATTTGTGACTCACTAAATGAGACAAACACAGAGCACTGACCAGGAGCAAATGTGTCACAGATCAAACAGAGTGAAGCATCTTACAGATCAGGAAAAAATATAAAATTAACACAAACACTTTAAAATTTCTTAAACCGCAAAGAGCTAGGTAATGAATGAGTACCTGTTCTACTTCAAGACGAGTGTGTAGATTATAAACTGTTGCATTTGCAGGAGTTACTGACAATAAGTGCTCTGACAGGAGTGTGTAACCTGAGAAGCTCATTGAGGTAGCTCGGCGCCAAGTTATTAATGGTTTTGTAGGTGAAAAGTAATATTTTAAATTGAATACGGTATTTAATTGGAAGCCAGTGCAAGCCAGCAAGAACAGGAGTGATGGAAGAAAACTTCCTGCTTCCTGTCAAAAGGTGTGCCGCCGCATTCTGGACAGTCTGAAATCTAATAAGAAGGGTGGAGGAAAGGCCAATGTAAAGAGAGTTGCAGTAGTCCAACCTGGAAGTCACGAATGCGTGAATGTTTTTCCAGATCAATGTGCAGAATATAGCGCTTAGCATTAGAAATGAGGCACAGCTGATTAAAACTAGACCTCACAATAGCAGACACTTGCTTGTCAAATTTAAGCGAGCTATCCAGTAGTATGCCCAAATTACTGGCATAGTCAGAGGGAGAGCTAGCAAAAGGCATCAGAGCAGCACACAGTTGGTCGTGGGGGATTTTACTATCAAACACCACGATCTCCGTTTTCTTTTCGTTCAGGACAAGAGAATTACTCTTGAACCAACCTTTAACCTCACGCAAGCATTCACGAAAATAGTGAAAAGACATAGCAATAGTGAAAAGACATAGCAAGATAGACATAGCAAGATCGTCGGTAATCTCAAAATAAATCTGTGTATCTGCATAGCAATGAAAGGCAATATTATACTTCTCAAAAATTCTCAAAAATTGCTCCAAGAGGGAGCAGATATAGTGAAAAGAGAATAGGGCCTAATACAGATCCTTGAGGCACACCACAGCGTACAGGTACCGAGGAAGATGAGAAGTTGCCCAAATTAACCGAAAAAGACCTGTCAGCAAGATAAGATTTAAACCAGTTGAGGGCAGTGCCTCTTATACCCACAGTATGCTCAAGTCTTAGTAGAAGAATGTTATGATCAACCATATCAAAAGCAGAGGAAAGGTCCAATAAAACCAGGACCACAGAGCGTCCAGAGTCAGTGCTTACAAATAGGTCATTGAGAACTCTAAGCAAGGCCGTTTCAGTGCTGTGCCGTGGCTTAAAGGCAGACTGAAATTTCCCTGCAAAGCAAAGCAAAAGGTGGCTACTTAGTGTAATCTAAAATATAAAACATATTTAGAGTTCTTATTCTCTCTTATTCTTTGCCACGTAATTCCATATCTCTTGCTTCATATATTTGATGTCTGTTTGTATTAGGTAAGTAGTAAAGATAAAGAAAATATAATAAATGAAAAGGTGTGTCAAACCTCTTGGTAGGACTGGCAGTTTTGTTTTTCAGTTGTTTTTATATAATTTTGTTTCGTTTTGGTTTTTTTACCGTACAAATTTTCCTCCTGCTATTCTCCAGTCACTCCAGTAGGTAACGCTAAAGTACCATTGGTACTGTAAGCTGATTGGCCAACAACCATTACGAACTAGACGAAGAAGAAAGGGAGTAGCTGGAGGAGCAGATCTCAGTCGGAATTTTCAGATTGATCACGTCCTCAGTCTGTATTTTAAACGGGGAAAGTCAGAGCAGCTTCATGAAGCTCAAGTTACAATCCAAGATGGAGGCGGGGAATGTACCTGTAATAAAACTAAATCTTTTGAATCTGTTCCCCACTGTGGTGTATTTTAGACTTGCTAAATAATCCGTGCACAGAGCACTGACCAAACTCTAACATGAACAACCTGCAGTCATGGTTTTACCTGCAACAAGTCTAGCATTGCACCGCTCTGCTACTGATCGATCAATGAATGGCTCTAGCTTGCAAAGTAGTAAATGAAAACCTTCACAGTGCGAGCGAGTGGCAAGGGTCTTTCTCAGCCTTCCGAGTGCAATGAAACGCATCACAACACATAATGCGGAAGTGTTTGATCAAACCTTGTTTCCCGTTACCCCAACTGTGATGGCTGCCAAAATATATATTGCGTTTTGGACTTGTCTGGTTGCCTTCGTCTGTGCAGGTTAAATTTAGTTATTATAAAGTCAAACATGTTGTAAAGCTGCTGTTTAAACTGGCCGGTACTTTATTCTGAGATAAATATGATGAAAGACTGACTCGGTTACTGGCATCCCCGGTGGCACCTTCAGATGCCACAACTTAGAGCATCTTTTTCAATAATGGCTTAACGAGTTATGTTGAATTTAACTCCAGTGTTTTCATGAAGGTGTCTGTCTCTAGATCAGCTCATTAACAGATGCTGGACACATTTCCTGGTTCAGAGTTTCGGTTTAAAAACAGCAGGAAGCGCCAGTGTTTACTGATTCTTTTACACGCAGCACATTAAAGTGAAATATAAACTATCTGCTGGGAGAAACCATCTTATGTGTGCAGCGTGTTAAGTTGTAGCCACTAAAATTGCTCTATGACGCATTCTGACGGGAAAGTCCGTGAACTAATTTAGCGATACAGGAAGTGTACGAATGATTTGCTGCCGCATTAATCTCTTCTTTTTGAAACGCTTTTGCATTTTACTGTGAGACGCTGCAATTCCTGAGTTACCACAGGAAAACAACCTCTGCTGGGCCTTCTCTTTAATAGCCTATTAGCCTTTATTCCATTTCTACCTACTGTAGTCGGCTCAGCGTGGTTTTTAGTTTTCCATCGTGTGGTAGTACCTGATAACGGGCACTTTTTAGTACCTGGTTAATGACTTTTACCATGAATTAATGTTTCAATCTTAAACACGATCAACCTGTCTGTAATAATCAGCTACGTGCCACAGGCCTTCAAACTGGTAGTTGGTAAACTTTTACTTCAAAAACGCAACTTCCTGACCCAGCTGTCTTGGCTCATTGTAGGCCAATTGCCAACCGTCCATATATCTCAATTATTCCTGTCTTCCACCCCTTGGTCACAGCACATGCGTTCCCCTCCCTGAGCCTGGTTCTGCTGGATGTTTCTTTGTGTTAAAATGGAGTTTTTCCTTCCCACTGTCACTACAGTGCTTGCTCATAGGATCATATGATTGTTTATTAAGCTGTTCTCAATTGTAATGGAAAAAGAGTCGCGCTGAGTCATACAGTATTGAGCTGATCCAACTAGGTACTAATGAAAAATGGTTTATATGTGTAAGGACTAGTTCCTCTAAGAGGTGGATCCTAATAATCTGAAGAGATTCACAGTTGTTGAAAGGCTGGAAGGTGGAGTGTTGACAGTCTTTGACTGGAAGCAACTGGTCCACCTACTGTCTTTAGGAGAACTCGATTATTCCCAGTCAGACCAGTGACAGTGGTGTCATCTGCAAACTTCAGGAGTTTCACAGATGCTTCTCCTGAGGTGCAGTCATTAGTGTAGAGAGACAAGACCAGTGGCAAGAGAACACACCTCTGGTGCAGCCCACTGTTGATGGTCTGTGTGCCTGATGTGAATCTTGAATCTTGAGGAAGCTGGTAGTCCTCTGACAGTTGGAGGTGGGCACAGTAAGTTGGGTGAACTTCTGCTGCAGGATGTCTGGGATGACTTTGTTGGATACAGGATACTGGCGCATGTCCCAGGTTGGTTGAGGTGATGCAGGATTTACTGCAGTCCCATACTGATGCATCCTCAGCTGACCTGTTTGCCCAGTAGGGAAACTACAGGGTGTCCAGCAGAGGCTTTGATGCCCTTCAGGTGTCTCAACACGAGTCTCTCAAAGGACTTCATGACCACAGATGTCAGGGAGACAGGCCTGTAGTCATTTAATCCTGTAATGGATGACTTCTTTGAGACTAATAGATTACATTTTATTACATTTTTACTACTGTTGACATTCACTGCAACCATCTCAGAGCTCTTTCTCTTTTCTGTGGGTGGTGCATGGCCATTCCTAATTCACGAGACAGAGGATCATTTATCCGTTTGAAGGTCAGTGGATCGATCACTGGCTCCTGTAGCCTGCATGCTAAAGTCTCCTTGGACAAGAACTTTCTCCTCAGGATACTGAACCCTGAGTTGTTGCTGGTCAGAGTGCAAATCTGAGAAAGCACTGAGGCAGAGATAACAGTGGTGTGTGTGTGTGTGTGTGTGTGTGTGTGTGTGTGTGTGTGTGTGTGTGTGTGTGTGTGTGTGTGTGTGTGTGTGTGTGTGTGTGTGTGTGTGTGTGTGAATGATCAGCTGAGGAGAAGGTTGTTATAGGAGTAACAGTCCCTTTGCTGTATGAAGCTGAGAGTGGGAGGGCTTCTTTCAAATCTGACCTGCAGTCAGTTCCAGCGTCTCACTTCAATCTGCTCTGTGTTGTTTCCTCTTTCAGACCAGAAAAACATCACAGCTGAGTCTGGACAGGACGTCACTCTGACATGTCGAGCTCCAAATAATAACCCCATCAGTGTTGTAAAATGGAGCAGAGCTGACCTGAGAGATGAATATGTGCTTTTGTACAAGAATAAGCGAATTGAACCAGACGACCAGCATCCATCTTTTATGAACCGGGTGGATCTGAAGGACAGACAGATGAAGGATGGAGACGTGTCTCTGATTCTGAACAATGTGACGATTAATGACACTGGAACATACGAGTGTGTTGTCATTCCCAGAGGTGGAGGCAGTTCAGAGCCCATCAGCATCATCCACCTTCATGTTGTTCCTCCAGGTGAGTGAGCAGAGTTGAGTGTGTGTGTGATCAGAGGTGAAGCTGCTTCCTGGTTGTTGATGTTTGTTTCTAAAGATGTTGTTGATGAGACTTTGTAGAAAGCAGCTGGTCTGAGTGATGTGATCAGAGTGCAGTAGATAATGTCTGACAGCAGTTTGAAGAGGAAATGGATTCTGTTCTGTTCTTCACTCATCACCTACCTGACAGCTGACACCTCACACCTGTTTCTCACCTGCAGGTCAGCCAGGAGGACACACAGAGGATGGAGGGAAGGAGGATGGAGGGAAGGAGGGTGGATCTGTTGGACTGAAAGTTGGTCTGTCAGTTTCTGCTGTTCTTCTTGTTGCTGCTGTTGGTGGATTTTTGATCTACAGAAAACATGAAAAAACAAAGAGTCAGGATCCGCACCATCAACCTGCTGAATTGCAGTCTGTTTGAAACGTGAGTTTTTACAGCTGAACTCCTGGAGTCTGAGTCTCCTGCTGAGCCAGATTTCATTTAGTGTTATTAAACATTCAGAAGATGATATGAGGACAGACATCAGTCAGCTCTCAGAGATTTGAACTTCCTGTTTTTGTTTGTTTGCTTTGTGTGCATCAGTATTAGTTATTAGTTTGTTTTAGCTTCCAGGTTAGTCGCTCATCTCAGTGGAAGAGTTTATGTTCTTAAACAGTGTTATTTACACTTTTGCCTTATTTATATGTGGAACATTCAGGACTTCATCATTCAAACAAAGAAAAGTTACAAATCTAAGAATAAGATCAGTGATATTCAACAACAAAAACCATTTTATGTGACAAACATCTTCTTTGTCTCTGATGTCGACAGAAATAAGTTTGTCTCATCTTCAGGTTCAGCTGTTTGTGAGGTCAGACTCAGACTGATCCTCGTGTTTAGATGTTACACAATAATTACAGACACTGACTGACAACACAAACACAACACAAAGTGCTCAGGGTCCATTTATCAGCTAGAACTGAGTGACTGAATAATCTGATATTATTATGAAACCAAAGAGAAATGTGTTACATGGAGCTGCAGAGTCACATGTTTCCTCTGATCTATGAAGCCTTAACTTGTTCCTCCATGAAGGAGACTCTTCAGTTTAAACATGTCAAGATTATTTATTATTTTATTTTTATACCAGTTTGTTTACTGATAAAGTTTTACACGTGTTACTCTTCAATGTTTGTCTTTGTTTCCTGTCGCTGTAAAGGTTTCCTGACCTGGTGTTTGAATGTGTGCAGATTTGATCTCACCTTGAATGTAACGGTGTGAACATTTATACATTTAACCTGATATTATTACAACCTGTGATCTGTGGAAGCTCAGTAGCCCCTCTCAGAGATAGGAGATAAATAACAGAGCTGAATATCTGGCAGTTCATGGGATATCAGTATGATGTGGGTTATTGAGCACAACACACAGTTTTGTGTATTAACATCTTTGTGCCTGCTATATGAAACAAGCAAGTTAAATTACTGCCTATTTAATGAGAAGAGCTACAAGTTGATTTGTTCTTTTGAATTTTGAAGTGACATTCATATAGCTTCTGTGCTACTAAAACCTACTGTTCTTGTATAATGTGTCTGCCAGACCAGAACATTCTGTTCATATCCACACAATAAACATAATCTCTAAAATATAAATAATTGGTTGTCTATGATTGTCTGCACACCACAGAGTTGAGGCATTAACCAAACAGTTACAATATCACCACTAAACTGTGTGAAACAGATGGAAACAGGCATGAACGTAGACTCAAAATGAACAGACAGTTTCATAAAGAACTCATGAATACTGTTCAGATGAAATTATTTGAAGTGTCTCAATGTTATGCTTTATATGAACTAAAATGCCATATAACCATACAGTGTAGTATTAAGTGGACACGGCCCTGAAAGTAAAGGGATTAGACTACGTGTCCTTGGGGGTAGAAATGGTAAATGGCCTGTATTTGTATAGCGCTTTAATTAGTCCCTAAGGACCCCAAAGCGCTTTACACATTCAGTCATCCACCCATTCACACACTGGTGATGGCAGCTACATTGCAACCTCAGCCACCCTGGCACACTGACAGAGGCGAGGCCGGACACTGGTGCCACCGGGCCTTCTGACCAGCACCAGTAGGCACAACGACCCAAGGAGACTGTTGAGCCGGGGCTCAAACCGGCAACCTTCCGATTACAAGATGACCTCACAAGAAAGGGCCACGTTTGCCCAAGAAAGCTGTAGACTCACGCTTGCATGAGAAAAAGTAGATACACTCAAAAAAAAGTGAAATTGGGTGGTTATCGCATTTACAGGACTCAAACATGTAATTCAAACAAAATAAATGTTTGTCTCTAAGGTGAATGTAATAAAATCATATAAGATCTACATAAAATTTACCAACTTAATACCTCTTGAATTTATTCTTGTTGATATGACATGATAAAATCTAATAAGAGTGGTTAGCTGCCTTAAAGACTCGCGATATCACAAGTTCACACGTGATTTTAAACCACAGGAGGCAGGAAAGCTCATGATCTGCTTCATGGTCATCTTGGAAAAGTAAGAGTCAATCTGTCTTCATCCATCTTGATGAAAATACTTTTTGAGCAAAGGTATCATCAGTTTGTCGATTCTTTTCAGTTCTATTTATTCACATTTTTGTCATGAATTTAGGAGTAGATTTCTAGGAGGCCCTCCCCCACTTTGAACTGCGAAAGTAAGACAAAGAAGTTAATGCTGAGTGGAAAAAACGTTTTGTTAGTCATTCATTTTTGTCATGACATCACTTTGATTAGTTGAGTATCTGAGGCTGAGACCACGGGACTGTAAAACATGATTGTTGGGCTTCATTTCTGTGCTGAACAGTTATTTAAGATTAGTTAGTAAATAACAATTAGTTAATGTTGGTCATGAGACTAAAGTCATCTCACTGTGGTAATGTAAATATAATATGGCCAATATTATAGTATTGTCAGATTATTATGAGATATATGTGTGTGTGTGTGTATATACACACATATATGTATACACATATATATATATATATATATATATACACACACATATATATATATATACATATATATACATATATATATACATATATATACATATATATATACATATATATACACATATCAACAAGTACAAGTACCTCGGTCTGTGGGTGGACAATAAACTGGACTGGTCATGCAACACAGAGCACCTGTATAAAAAAGCCCAAAGCCGACTGTACTTCCTCAGGAGGCTGAGGTCTTTTAACATCTGCAGGAAGCTCCTGAGGATGTTTTACCAGTCAGTGGTTGCTGGAGTACTTTTCTATGCTGTGGTGTGCTGGGGGAGCAGCACAGCAAAGAAGGACTCATCCAGGCTGGAGAAACTGATCAGGAAGGCTAGCTCTGTGGTCGGCATGAAGCTGGACACTCTGGTGACAGTGGCAGAGAAAAGGACATTAAAGAAACTGATGGACATTATGAACAATGCTGGGCATCCTCTGCACACGGCCATAAACAATCAGAAGAGTCTGTTCAGTGACAGGTTGCTTCTCCCCAAGACAAGAACCAACAGACTTAAAAACTCCTTTGTCCCACACGCCATCAGACTGTTTAACTCCTCTCTGGAGGGGAGAGGGAGGGGAGACAGGAGGACAAAGGAGGGGGGAACAACTAAGCTGTAGTGCCTCTTCACCTCACTGTGCAATACCTTTTGTGCAATACTTTTGTTAATAGTCAACGGTGCAATAGACCTCAATACTTGAAATGTGCAATTCACTTGTATTTTTATTTTTATTCCTATTTATTCTATTTATCCCCTTCGTATATTTTATTTATATTTGTCTCTGTATTTATATATATGTGTGTGTGTGTGTGTGTGTGTGTGTGTGTGTGTGTGTGTGTGTGTGTGTGTGTGTGTGTGTGTGTGTGTGTGTGTGTGTGTGTATATATATAATATTCTGTAACTCTGTAACTTCTGTCGGTGCTGTGCTTTTGGAAACCGAATTTCCCAGAGGAACCCACCCGAGGGATTAATTAAGTTTTATCTTATCTTACATATATATATACACACATATACATATATCTCAGACTTTCAGCTTGTTGTGTTTGTGGATATATGACTGACTTTAATTATTAAACATTCGCACATAAATAAGTGACGTCATATTCAGTACTTTTGACAGTTCACTCTTCAGCCGCTCCATCTTATTAGGGAAATGCCATATAGATAAATGTAAATTTCAAAACTCAACCCCATCATTTAATTAGTTTTTGATTGAAATTGAATATTACTTAAACTCTCTTAAATTAACTTCCAATAAAAAAGGTTTATCATTGATTGAAATTCATTCAGAAATGTTTAACGAATGAGCTGTCACAACTTTCTTTTTTTTTTTTTGTGTCCCGTTTGGATCTTTAGCCGTCAGAATTGTTGTCTTAAGGCCAAGAAAGATGCCAAGCGGATTTATTTTACCAAGTGGATCATCATGGCCTTGCCATATTGGTCCATTTGATTGACCTTTATTATAATTATGAATTTATTTTATTTTCAGTTGCTACAAACGGGACAGACATGACTGTGGGATAGGACAGGGGGAAAGAATGAATGAAAGAGAGGGAGAGAAAGAAAACCAGAGGGGAGAAGAGACGGTGAGAAGGGGGGGAAGAAAGAAAAAAACAAAAAGTGTCTCTTGGCTCTTTCAAAGGAAGAGTACCCAGCCACTGGTACAGATATGTGGACGACACCTGGGTCAAAATCAAGACACAAGAAGTGGAATCCTTCACTGCGCACATTAACGCTGTGGATAAAAATATCAAGTTCACCAGGGAAGACACAAAGGACAACTGTTTGCCTTTCCTGGACTGCGCTGTGCACATTGAAGAGAACGGCAAACTCAACATCGAAATTTACCGGAAGCCCACACACACGGACCAGTACCTCCTTTTTGACTCCCATCACCCTCTGGAACACAAACTTGGAGTAATTAGGACCCTACACCACCGGGCAGAACATGTTCCCTCTAAGCCTGAAGGAAAAAAGAAGGAACACACACATGTAAAGGAAGCACTCAAAGCGTGCGGCTATCCTAAATGGGCGTTCTTAAAGTCAGCAAAGAGGCACAGAAAAGAAGACCAGACACCAGTGAGGGAGGATAAGAAGGACAGACGCAACAACATTGTCATCCCCTATGTAGCCGGTGTATCAGAAAAACTCAGGAGAGTTTTCTCCAAGCATGACATCCCAGTGTATTTCAGACCCAGCAACACACTCAGACAAAAACTGGTTCACCCGAAAGACAAAACGCCAAAACACAAACTTAACAACGTGGTGTATGCTGTACAGTGCAGCGAGGAATGCTCAGACCTCTACATTGGAGAGACCAAACAGCCACTTCACAAGCGCATGGCACAACACAGAAGAGCCACCTCCACAGGACAAGACTCAGCAGTCCATCTGCATCTTAAGGATAAAGGACACTCTTTCGAGGATGCCAATGTTCACATTTTGGACAGAGAGGACAGATGGTTTGAAAGAGGAGTGAAAGAAGCCATCTATGTCCACTGTGAGCGACCATCTTTGAACAGAGGCGGGGATTTACGACACCAACTCTCTGCCATCTATAATCCAGTTTTGAGATCCCTTCCCAGACGCCTTAACGCCCACTCACATCCTGGGCCATCTGACCTCAGGAATTCGCATGATAAGGTGGGGCCAGGTTTCACAATGAACATACCCGAAACTCTGGCTGATTGGGACCCACACCCAGTTTCACACCTTGGCTCAGGCGATTAGAGGATCATCAGGGGGTCCTTTTGTCCCTCTGTGGGGGGTTACTCCCACTAGGTTTATATCTGGGACTCTCCACCATTTGACCTTAGAACTGAAGAAGCTTCTCGGATGAGAGGTGAAACGTCTTCAAGCAACTTAAAGAAGTCCAGACGCTTTTCTTTGCAAGCTCCTTTGACTACGATGACCTGGATGACTGAGAACCTTCACAGACATACCTCAGAGCAATGGTGAGGCTGAAAGAGCAGTGAGGACAGTAAGGAGCCTTCTACAGAAAGAAGGAGACCCATATCTTGCTCTCATGGCATATCGCGCCACACCACTTGCCAATGGACATAGCCCTGCAGAGCTTCCGTACCACAGTTCCCATACTTCCATCCTGCCTCAACCCAGGCTGGACAAACATCACTAAACTGAGAGAGAGAGAAGGGAAGGAGAGAGAAAAACAGTGGAAATGGTTCAACAATAGACACAGAGCACAAGACCTCACTGGACTACACCCAGGAGATCAAGTTTGGATCACAGACATGAAAACAAATGGGACTATATCAGGCAGAGCAGATACGCCGCGGTCTTACCTTGTTGAGACCCCGAGGGGGCTTCTACGTCGAAACAGGAGCCATCTCATCACACTAAAAGGGACCAAGACTGAACCAACTGAACAACAAATCCCTGTCTTGCCAGAAAACAGCAGCAGCCCTGTTTCAAACCAGGTTCAGCAGTGTCTTATACCACCAAGTAACCAGTCTACTGAAAGAAGATATCCTACAAGAGACAGAAACCCACCGAGGTACCTTAAGGACTTTGATTTAGGTAGAAGGTACTCTCGAGCACCTGAGTGACCAGCCCGGGGCAGAATAATCCCCTCACTCAGTTGAAGGACTGGGTTGTCCACCCCACCTTCATAGTTGAATAAGTTCACACAGTTAAATAAAATAATAGTTATAAATAAAGGCAATAAATGTTTGTTACAGATTTGAGTTAATGTAACAGCCTTGGAGTATCCAGCTACAAGTTAAGTTGCAGTGATTTCAGTATTGACATAAATGTGGATTAATACAGAAAACATTATAGTTTATAATGTACTCAGAAGGGGGGATGTTATGGTAAGGACTAATTCAATGGTTCATGCAGCACCCTCTGGTGGTTGTGCCGTGTGTATTTGTTGTTGCAGCTTGGCAATAAACGGAGTCGCCACGTTAAGACAGAGCTGTCCCAGTCTCGTTAATGGTGCTGCTATTATAAACCTGAGATCTACCAAAACACTTGAAGGGTGATACAGTTTGAAGCTGGAGGATCGCTATATAAATATCCGATAGCAGCTAGGTCCCCTAACTTTCAGTAGCTGTTGAAAGGAAAAAATTGTGGTATATCAGTGGTTAGAAATACCATTATTACTTTAGGATTAGTTTAACACAAAGTCAGGGCTGACCCAGGACCAGTGCTGTGAGTCACAGTGCGCAGCATAAAGGTCCTTTCATATCGGACGCAGGATGTGCTGCTAATGCTAACTGCTAACTAAAAGCAAAGGATCCAGAATTTGTTGCTGGCTGCTGGGCTCTGTGGGTTTTTGCAGCAGCTCTACCTGTACTAGATGCACCTGCTTCTTGTCTTTTCTATCTCTGACTTTATGTCCTCTACAAGAGTTTGTTTTTTTTGCTGGTTCTTCAAATGTTCAATAAAAACATGTATGCTAATTCATAACGAAGAAAGCTTTGTAATGAAGACTGTCATTTCCAAAACACTGCCCGCCCCCACCCCGCGGTCCGCAGCGCTGTTGAAAAGGCTGTGGAAGTCCCTGTATTAAACACATAGACCTGTAACACAAAAATCACCAAACGACCACAGACTGTTTTCCTTCGTGGTGATGAAGGAAAACGCTGGGTTGGCATGTAAAAGGGCATTTATTCCCTTCAAAGACCTGCAGTTCAAAAAAAGCGCCCCTCGACAGCCAAACCCATCTGTTCTCTGATTGGATTGTTACATTTGTGATTGACATGACATTCACCAATCAGATGAAAGGAAGAAAAATAGGGTCAAAATCCGTACTTGTAACTTGCAGGGGGTTTTTTCTAAGTCCACACACAAATCTTTTTTACGCACACACAAATCTTTTTTACAAGTACAAAATATTTATGACCACATTTTGAGCCCATAATGTACCCAGAGAGGTTGAGTCTAAGACCCAACCTGACATATAGACACAGACGAACAGGCACACGCGGACACAAACGTGCATTCCCACCCCCATATGCACAACCAAATACTCGGCACTCACCCAACATGTAGACAGACACAAATAGACACTGCACAGACAGTCGCACTCCCCAAACATACTCTATATCCCAGGTCCAGGTACCCCCGCCCTCAGAGGGGCAAGCCGTACCTAGACCCAGGAGCTGTCACAACTTTCAAGTACAAAGTTGTTATGAAGTCTGTCACATTCCCCCCCTTTTTTTTCTTTTTTTATCCTTTATTTATTTATCCTTCTTATTTCATTGTACTGTATATTGTTACTCTTATTTGCCTTGTATGTCTACTGTACAAACTGAACTGGAATGACTGACTGTTCGCTTTATAAGTCCAACAAAGTTTGGGGAAAAAAAAAAAAACCTCTTCGGCCGCTCCCTTCTGCCGTATTTTGCGGCAAAATTATCCACACCCACCGCCGCACTATGAATTGTGGGATATATGGGACCACGAAGCGTGCACCGGACCACGCTTGATATTTGGGGAAATCGACGGCGCATTTGGAGTATGCATTTGGAGTATGCATTTGAAGTACACTTCGAATTGGGACAGCCGTCGTCGCGTGGCGGTGACGTAACCACACTTGAAATGCGTACTTCAAGCGTGCAGACCCTGAATTGGGACACAGCCAACGAGTCTGTTGTGGCCAGTGCGATCCTCTATGCTGTTGCATGCTGGGGGTGCAGAATGAGGGTTGCTGATACTAATAGACTCAATAAAGTGATCCACAAGGCCAGTAATCTTCTGGGGATAGAGCTGGACTCCCTTAAGGCCCTGTTGGAGGGGCAGATGTTGTCCAAAATAAAAACAATGTTGGATAATTCCTCCCACCCACTTGGCTAGTCACAGGAGCACGTTCAGAGAGAGACTGAGATTACCAAAAAGCACAACACAGGAACGGCACAGGAAATCATTCTCATCGTCAACTCATCCAACTAACACACTGAATACCAGTCATGGAAATAACTGCAGGAATAACTTTTTTCAGTATCGAGTAATCTAATTACTATTTCTATCGTTACAACGCAGTTACTGTTACTAACAAGAAAATGCGGTTGCGTTACTATTTTTCAACAAACAGACGGTTGAAGCTGTGTTGAGCTTACCGCATCTTATATCAGCTGCACGGAAGTAGCTGTAAGTAACCTGGGCGCTACAGCTTTAAGCTGCTGCGCGCGCTCCCGCAGACGGCAATCACGATCACTTTTTGGCACCTGTAGCTCAGGGGAGCAAAACAATCGCATGAGTGCTGCTGTTTGTATGAGGAAGAATAAAGTAGTCGTGGTAAGCCAATCACGTGACCACTTAAAGACAAAGCAACAAGGTGAAATATACCAGTTTATAAATTGTGTTGATAGGCCACGTAAAACCAGAGCCATGATAAACAATACGCTGTGTTTTTTCCTCAATAGTTTCGCCATGTTTACTGACTAAGGACTAAGGACAGCGCAGCAAGCACTCTCTGCTTATGAGAAAAAAACCATACCAGTTTTTATTTTCATGCTCAGCATGCCAAAAGAAACTCTGAAAGGATCACTGATGATCTGCTTGTATCCATGTTAGTATTTGAAGTCCAACATCTCCCTCTAGTGGCCACATATAAACGTGTGAGGATGGTGTGAATGTAAAATGTGAATCATAGTGTTCCAGTCAGTCATCAGTGTGTCTCTGCACAGCTGTAATTAAAATGTGTTCAGAGGGCCTCAGTGTCTGAATGGTTCCAGTTAAGCTCCATAACAGCAGCGTCCCTGGTTTGATTCCTGTGTTTCAGCTCATATCTGCCTCTCTCACTGAGGGGGACGTCTCCAAACACACACACACACACACACTGACCACCTCTGTGTTTGAACCAATAGAAAGCTGGTGCTCAGAGGAAGAGGGCGGGCTTTACTTGGTGTCAGTGACAGAAATGAAAAGAAGCTCAAATGAGTGAGAAGGACGATGAAGGAAACATCTGTGCTGTGTCTGCTCTGTAAGTAGAATCTCTGTGTTTGTTTGAATTCTTGTACTTTGACTGTCTGCTCTCCTGATAACTGATGATGGAGGAGAAGACATGAAAAACAAATCAGGCTGAATTCAAGTTCAAAACACCACGAGGACCAACTGCAGGTCTGAACTGACTCTTTATCTTTGCTCAGGAGTCGAGGAAACACAGCAGGCAGTGAAAAGATCAAATCATTCACTCATTATATCAACACAGCTGCACAGTGGACACATGACTTTATTGTGTTATTTAAATGCAGTGGATATTTTATATATACTCAGAGTCTGTGCTCATGATCACTGTGATCACATTAAAAGCTGCTTCTTAGATAAAAAGTAAAAGAGTTCAAACTGTCTGATACATCAGTAACAAACATAGAAGAAACGTCTGTTTTTTTCCCGCCTGTCCCGTTTGGCTCTTTTGCCATCAAAATTATTGTCTAAAGGCAAAGAAAGATGCCCAACGGATTTACTTTACCAAATGGACCATCCCAGCCTTGCTGTATTGGTCTATTTGATTCACCTTTGCTTTTATTGTTTATTTTAATTTTAATTTTATTCAAAAACAAAAAAAAGAGAGCAACATAATAAACAACATCATCGTGATGATCTATGTGAATATAACAGTAAATACTAAATATTGAATATTATTGTGCAGCACGTAAGATCAACAGAACACAGTGTGCTTTGAGGTAGGAGCCAAAAAGGGTGTAGTTTGTGTGTGTGAGCACCCATGTGTACACCTGTGAGCATGGACGCGCTTGTTTTTAAAAGGTTCCTTCATGTAATGATCTGCTAGAGGGTGTGGGGGGGCCACAGCCCTGTAGAAGAAAAGTCTTCTGGAAAAGAGTTGATGTTGTGTAAACTCATAATACAAAGAAAACGGCAAGATTTATTTATCATATGTAACAGTGCAGGTGTCACAGAGGTGCAGTGTTAGTGTCTGTAAGTTTCCTCCACAGTACAAGGACGTGTTGTTAACTGGTGATTCTAAACTGGCCGTAGGTGTGACTGTTAGTCTGTGATGGATTGATGGCCCGTAGTTACTGTGTGACAGGGATGCCAAACTCATTTTACATGAAGAGTCACATCACAAGTTACGAGAGATATCTTACTATAAGATCTTTAGTGCAGCTTCAACAGCAAATCTCGGTTTTTCTACCTGACAAATGTGAGAAAATATAGAAGAAATGCAGGTGATTCACTGCCCAGACTGTTCTGTATTGATATTAGATATTGATATTATATTATTTTTGTTGATTGATGAAAATGTTTTATTTTTCTTAAGTAGGCAGTGAACACCAGGAATGTTTTTTTCCTTTAATTGATTATCTGTTAATTAAATACTTTGGAGTAGTATTGTTCTGTCCTTATTGTGCGTCCCTTTGCCCAACTTGACAGACAGCTAGCGGTTTCAATGAACATTGGAGGTGGAAGTAAGTTTAAGGCTTTTTACTTCGTCAGTAGTTCAATGATTGACATCCTTTTCTAAATGTTACAAGATGTTTTTTCCTTTAACTCACACTTCTAGGATATGAACTATACTGTTATATAGTATATGTATATATATATATATATATGCATATATATATATATATATATATATATATATATGCATATATATATATATATATATATATATATATATATATATATATATATATATATATATATAGTATATATATATAGTATATATATATATATATATATATATATATATATATATAACAGCAACTCAGTATTGATTACAATACAACTTAGTGAGTTTAGCTTCCTCAAAGATAAACATAACAGACGAAATAACTGGTTTCTAAACAAATCTCTGTAATAGAAATGCACCAAATAAACTTGTAAACATGTTGCACATTAATACTCACAAGCAATAACTCTCCAAGGCAGAAATGTATTAAAGAGCATCTAAGGCAACAAACAGCATATTCTGCAGGCTAACAAGCGACCAGCTTCCTGTTTCCTCTACCCACTAGTGATGGGTCGTTCGCGAACGAAATGGCTCTTAGAGCCGACTCTTTGACGTGAACGACGCGAGCCGGCTCCTTATCGCGAGCCGTCACGTGGGTTGTATTTTTTTTTTCTTCTCTCACCCTCTCTCTCGCACTTTTTTTCCGCTTCACTCTGCACGCCAGCCTTGTGCTTTACGCTGGGCAGAGGGGGGAGGGGCAGTAGTTACACTCAGTAGCACAGGATCAGAGCCAGAGGGAGAGAGAGAGAGAGAGAAAGAGAGCCAGGGACAACAATGTCACATTAGAAAGGTATAGTAATCATCCACAGCTATTTTCGGTTGTAGGTGATAAAGGATTCAGAAAGTTTATTCATGCAGGTCCATATGACAGAGAATGTGCATGTTCTTTTTGTTTTCATATTATAATTTACATTTAATTGTGTTGTGGCTTGCAGTGTTTTGTGTTGTTTTCACTTTAAATTTGTAAAAGGAAAAAGCTGAAAATGTGAATAGTTGATTTTTGTATTATATGATTTATTTATTGCATTTTATGTGGAGTGAATAAATAAAAGTATATTTACGGTGGCCCCTAGAGACAAAGCACATACAAACTTCAAATCAAGTACGAACTCCGAAACACGTACAAACTCCGAAACACGTAAAAACTCCAAAACACGTAAAAACTCCAAAACACGTAAAAACTCCAAAACACGTACAAAACACAACAGAGGTGCTCCAGGATGCTCGGGCGCAGTGTTGAGCTTTTGTTACCTAGTGGCTACACAAGCCAGCAAGTACCAACGACCGGATTTGGTGTGTGGTAATAACAGGTAAATGAACTTTTTTTTTTTTTAATTATTTGAATATATATGAGTGCCTGTGTATAAATACACAAACAATGCACACATGTGCTTTCAGTTGTGTAATTTAAGTGATCTAGTAGCTCTGCTTTGGAAGTTCAGTTCATGCTAGAAATGTGTTTTGGAGTTTGTACGTGCTTTGTCTCTAGGGGCCACTGCATATATTTATATATAAACATATATAAATAAAACCACTTTTTTTTACGTTAGTAATTCCTTTTGTGCATAATTTTATATTATTGTTAATAATAAATTAATTAAAGCAACAAAACAACCCGAAGAGCCGGTTCGGAGCCGAAAGAGCCTGCTCTTTTTAGTGAGCCGAACCGAAAGAGCCGGATCTCTAAAAAGAGCCGGAAATCCCATCACTACTACCCACAGGAACACAGAAAAACCCCACCAAAATATAAGCTTGTCAGTATTCCCGCTATGACCAGCAGAGGGTGCTGAAGAGAAAGAACCTATGCATGTCATAACAAGTATGAATGTCTGTGGTGACGTCTTTATCAGCAGGAAACGTTGGAAAACATAAAATACAGTTCAAAGTTGAAAGATTTATGTCCTGCTTCACATTTTTCAAAGCTGTCAAGCAGGCCAGATTGGTCACAGTTTGAGGACCTGTGCCAGAAGCACCTGCTGACAGCTGGGATAAGCTCAAACTCTCTCTCTGCCTCAAGTCAGATAGAATGGATAAAGAGATCTTCAACCAAATATTTTTAAACATTTTGCTGGCTTTAAATTGAAAATGAGCAGATATTTCAGAGAGTTACGAGTGTTTGTGTGTTTGTCAGCTGTTTGTGTGGAGTTGTTCTTTATGTTCACCTCAAATCAACATGAGTGTCATTTCTCTTTAGTTCTGATCTCACTGCTGAGCTGCACAACAAACCAAGGTCAGTAACCTTCTTCTGTCACAGTTTAAACCTGATAAACTCTGACAGGTTTTACACATTTGGATTAAAGCTTTCAGGGAAGATCTCCAAGACGTGATCATCAGTTTTTAAATTTAACCCTCACAGCTCGTCTGACTGTGAGTCCCAGCAGCTCTCAGTTCTTTGAATATGACTTTGTGTCTCTGAGCTGTGAGGAGGACGACAGCTCTGCTGGATGGACTCTGAGGAGAAACACAAGCAAACAACAGAGGACTCAGTGTGGAGATGTGTGGGGAGAAGGTGCTGGTTCTTCCTGTAACATCACTGTTTTCCCATTGGACAGTGGAGTTTACTGGTGTGAGTCCAGACAGGGTCCCATCAGTAACATGGTTAACCTGACAGTCACTGGTAAGCTGAGTGTGTGGAGTTAGTGTTGATGAAGCTGTGTGTAAATGGATGAAATGCTGTAGTTTGTCTCTGTGTTGAGGTGGATCAGTGATCCTGCAGAGTCCTGTCCTCCCTGTGATGGAGGGAGATGACGTCACTCTGCTCTGTAAAACAAAGACCACTCCCTCCAACCTCCCAGCTGCTTTCTATAAAGATGGCTCCCTCATCAGGAAGCAGCCTACAGGTCACATGACCATCCAGCATGTTTCCAGGTCTGATGAAGGCCTCTACAAGTGTGACATCAGCGGTCATGGAGAGTCTCCATCCAGCTGGATCACTGTCACAGGTGACACACTCACCTGTCTGTGTTTCTGCAGCTTTCAACATTCACAATGTGACGACAACTTAATGACTGTGTTTGCTTTATTTTAGGGGAACACACCACCACACCTCCACCTACATCCACACCTCCACCTACATCCACACCTCCTACTGGTTCCACCTCCATCGCTGTTCCTCCATCACTCTCTCCTCTTGATCTCTCTGTGCTTTCATTTGTTGGATCAGTCTGTGTTGTGGTTCTACTGGTGTTACTGGTTCTGCTGGTGAGACGATGTGTTCACAGGAAACCTGAAGGTGAGACTCAGACTTCCTGATCTTTCATGTCTGAGTTTGTTTAGTAGAATAAAGTTCACATTCAATATGATCACAGTAACAACTTTGTTAAATGTAATCTCTGTTTAGATATTTAATTTATGTTATTCTTCATTTTGGATCATTTCAGCAGATCAAGAAGAAGCTGGAAAAGATGACATCATCACTCATGTCGTGTACAATATTATCAAGCTATCACATCATCCACAGCCAATCAGACCAAGCAGATTCTGATACTCAACTGGTGACTGGTTAGATTTGCTTTTCATTGAATTTTTGTGAATCTTTATATTGTGGGAACTAGGAATGAAAATATTGTAGAAACAAGAAACATGAAAATGTGCATCATCAGAATAATGATGAACACATTTTCTCTTCAAACATTTCAGACTGAGTTTAGTATGATCTTGATCTTCATGTAGATCGTTCTGTCTCTGATAAGATGGATTATCAGGACATTACAGAGCATGTGGGGGATGGCATGAGTGCTTGAGGCAACTGTTGGTGTGATTTGGCGCTGTGTAAATAAAATTGAATTGAATTGATCAGCAATGTATAAATGTGGACTGTAATAGTAAAACATTACATTTAAATAAGTGTGGTCACATGTGTGTTTCCCTCTGTACTTACTGAGTGTTGTTCACTGTGAGCTGGACTGTGTGTTTGTGGTCTGTGGTTGAAGCTAACAGCTCTGCAGTCGTCCAGCATCCTGTTTCTGATAGAAAGAAAACACTTCAGCTGCAGCTGTTTCAACACAGAGCTGCTCATTTAAACACAGAAAGGAACATGGAGATATCATCTGGAAAAGCATTTCAATAAACTCTAAAAACAAACCATCAGTTCATTCAAAGTGAATGTTAATTACATCAGGAACTTATCCCAATGTTGTTCACTGCTTTTATTTAAAAATTACCCTTTGGCTTTTCATTTTCATGTGACTCAAACATTTTTTTTCAGGCCTCATTCTAAATCTGAAATAATCTGTTATTTTCTGAGACTTGACATGTTGAAAAATTAGATTTTAGTTTAACTACAGTCTGAAGCTGATGAGACTGCAGGGTGTTCTGGTTGGTCTAATAATAGTGTTCATGCTGTGAGAACATGTTTGCTTTCTGCTCTGTGGTTAAGTGTGTCAGTCTGCATTAGAAGAAGATGCAGCTCTGTGGTCAGTCTGTGTTTCACAGCAGAGGTGTGAAAATGAGAAAACTGTAAAAAGCTGCTGTGGTTTATTAAAATAATCTCTTCATGAAGCTGCATTAAAAAATCATCTGCAGTAATTTAAATGTTTTATTCTGCAGAGCGTGAACCAGCTGAAGACGTCAGTTATGGATAAACAAAGAGGCCCAGGTACAGCTGCTCTTTATCTTTGACTGTGGACAGAGACAAGCTAGCTGCTCACCCTGTTTACAGCCATCATGCTAAGCTAGGCTAAACAAACCACACCATGAATCAACTCACAACTCAGGTATATGAAGGATAAACCACTTCAAGCTGCACAGAGCTGAGCAGGACAGAAACAGACTTAGAACAGTTGATGGAAATCTGTGTGACAAAGTGGTTACCATGAAGTCATTTACTTAACCATACTGATGATTTATTTTCTTGTTATTTTACAGTCACCCATAATGCTTTAATTTAGACATTGCTGGTGTAACTTTGCTTAACACACACTATCCCGGGTTTGTTTGTGGTAGCAGTAGTTACATCCATTACATCCATGCGTATGTTTTTTAAAGCAAACACTACTAATCATTTGAATTTTCTTCTGTTTGCAGGCAAATGTCCAGTTAAATTATGTGTCTTTATTTTGTTTTGGTTATACTTACCATGTTTGTCCATGTTTTTTATTCAGGTCCTATATTTAAGACAGGTATATGGGAAGGGCCGCCCCAGTACTTCCTGTTTATGTAGGGTCATGAGGTCAATGATTGCATCATTGGGTTAGGGCAGGGGTCAGCAACCTGTGGCTCCGGAGCCTCATGCGGCTCTTTAGTCCTTATAGTGGCTGCGTGTGGTTTGAGAAAATAAATTAAAAGTATTTAGCTGAAGTGTATTTTATTGATGTTAGTTCTTTTTTAACTTGTAGTTATAAATTGGAAGATTATTGTGATATGGAAATATAAAAATGAAATTATATTCTATTATTTTTTCATCGCTCAAAATAAGCGTCACACTCGCAGAAGCCGGTATACCTGCCGAAACGCCGTGCATTTATCGAGACCTTCGACCCTAGGTAGGCCAATTATGGATCTTCGGATCCACATTATGTCAGCAGCTGTTCTCCACCGTGAACTATGTTAAAAACAAACCCCGCTCACGCCTCACAGACGACAGCTTACAGTCCTGCGTAAAGATGAAAGTGACTTCGTACAGCCTGCAAGTCGTAAATCGTACAGATTTGCAGACGCTGTGCGCAGAGGTTCAGGAGCAGAATTCCCATTGTAAACATGCCACGGCAGACCCGACAATGTTTGCATGAACAGGCTTTTCAGCATCTCTTTATTGACCACTTTTCACACACGGTTGCTATACGCATACAGCTGGTGTTGAAGCTCACAGCTCGACACACACCAACACAACAGCATAAATAGCACAGATGTTAAGGCGGCAAAGCATGATTACGGGTGCCGCTAAGGTGTGTCCGCCTCCCCTGCAGCGGCGCTGCAGACAACGCCCCGCCACACACATTAACCAGGTAAAATACATTGTTGGGTCTGTGTTTCCACAAACCCCGCAAATTCTAGAGACTTATTCATCATGAAGAAAACAAGACAGTCGATCGATCCATTACTTGCGCAAGGGAGGCCTCTCATCTGTGTCCAGCACGTCGAAATGACCACCAATGCCTCTCACTGCCTTTTATTGACAATCTTCAAACAATAGTTTACAAAGCACCTCCCCTTGCAACCCCCCTTTGGTTACGTAGACAAGGCACTGTATGTAAGTGTGTGTGTGTGTGTGTGTGTGTGTGTGTGTGTGTGTGTGAGAGAGACCTCCTGCTGACCAAAGGGTCATAAACCCAGGATGTCACGGACCCAGCTCTGGGGACTCGGGGTCCGTGGGCAGTGGGGACTGTGACTATTATTGTTGTTGTTGTTGTTATTATTATTATTATTATTATTATTATTTGGTGTGTTGTCTGCACTGCCCCTATGCACATCTGTATGTAGGCAGGTATGTGTGTGTGTGTGTTTTGCCTTTCTGCTGTGGCCAAATTACAGGCACCTTCAGCCCTGGGGGCGTGGTCTAACTTGAGGGCTGGCCACACCCGAAGTCCTGGCCGCACACCTGCTCCTCATCTGGGCTCGTCGGGGGAGCTATTTAGATGAGCGATGGAGCTTCCACCGACGCTGGATTATTGCGTTTGACTACACGTCAGTCTTCAAACAAGTCAAGTGTGAGTGTATGCCTGCTGGGATAAGTGTTAACGGCTGCCTCTATTGTTTTCCCCTCAGGAGGAGTGTGGGACGAGAAGGAGCAGTAAGCACGGGGAGTGCAGGGACACTGGGGCAGAGAGCACTACACGGGGACTTTTGGGAAGAAGACACTCCACGGGAGTCTGGGAAACTGGGGATTTATTGTTGTTTACTTCACCACCTTGTAAATAAACACTGTTGCACTGAAGAGTCCGGCGTTTGGGTCCTATTTCCCCATCTCCCCACGGTCTGCCAGCCAGACCGCGACAGAACAATCCAGCCATTATGGGCCCAGCGGACTCAAGGACCATCTCACAGGAGGAATTGCTCGCCCAGCTCTGGAAATACTGTCAGAGCATTATCCAGGCGGCGGATCCACATCAGAGACACATGCAGGTCGTATTTTTTGATGCCTTCCTGTCTTCAACCACCTGTTCCATGAGCTTTCTGGACATTGCAAAATTAATTCAAATTGTAACTGTGTTGAGGGCTAGCTCTAGCTTTGAACTGTTTGGTTTAGGCTGTCCAGGCAAGGAGGATGCGGCTGCCTCCCTGGCAGCCCTCGCTGCCTGGTTTTTTCTTAATAGGCGGAAGGTTTTCCCACCGCCGCTTGCTGCTCACCTATTGGACCCTCCACTGCAAGGAGGACGGCGCCCTACTCCATCTCCTCTCACGTCTTCAATGACCTCTGTGTCAGCAGACCAAAGACCGACAGTGCTGGTCACCACAGTGAGTAAACCGGACCCTGTCATTTTAACTAATCCAGTCACAGATGAACAGGGTACAGGTTCCTTTGCCCCGCCAACACGAAAGAGACGGCGCCGGCGTCATCCTCGTCAAACCGAAGCTCACCTCACTCCTGTGGTTTGGGAAGAACCAGCTGACTCTGGACTGACCGTACAAGGAGCCGCGGACCCAGTGCTAGAACATGAGCCTGCCACTACAGACAATCGGGAGGCTGAGATTCTCCCCAGGGCTTCCCCAGAGGCTGAACTGGAGGCCTCAGTTGCCTCTGGCCCCCTGGAAATTGCTGAGCCAGCGGTAACATTGTTTTCCTCTCCACCCTTCATGTTGGACATATCACCCTCACTTCAATTAGCTGCCCAGCTAGTCGGTCAGTCATCATCTGTTCCACCTTCCACATCCACTGCTCTGCCACCACATCCACCGCCTGCTGCTGCCATGTCGCCATCGTCGCCGCTAGGTGACCGGCTCAGCGTGCAGGGGGATCCCGCGCCGCAGCCGGAGGAGCACAGTGAGCCGGGGGAGCCCAGCGAGCTAATGCCGGAGGAGCACTGTGAGCTGGAGCAGCTCAGCGAGCCACCCACTGAGAAGCCCGCACCGCTGCTGGCGGACCTCAACGAGCCGGAGGGACCGGCGTTGCCAGCAGAGGAGCTCAGCGAGCCTGGTGAGCCCGCGCTGCCACCGGAGGAGCTCGGAGGTCCGGAGGGATCCGCTGAGCCAGAGCTGGAGGTCGGCGTGCCGGAGGGGCCGCCACGTCCTGCAGCCCGGCCGCCACGTCCTGCAGCCCGGCCGGTACATCGAGAATCATGGGTTGTGCTGAGGCGGGAGCTACAATGCCGCCGCCACCGGACCCGTGGCCGCCCGCCGGAACTGCAACGCCGTCGCCACCGGATCCGTGGCAGGCCGCCTGAAGCGTTCTGCTCCCACCACGGGGTTGGAGGTAGGCCGCCCGAACGGTTTTCCCACCACTGCCTGACCCATAGCGGGTTTTGCCTGCTTGCGGTCCACTGGGTCGGCCGCAAGAACTGTTGCTGCCACCATGGCAGTGGTTGGACTTTTGAACTGGGGTTTTCCGGCCCTCCGTCCTGTTCTTCCCCCCCCCCCCCCCGCCGCCCGCCCTGGGGTGGTTGGGTTGTGGTTTCTGTTGTGTTTTGGGTCGTCGGGAGCCGACCCTTAGAGGGGGGGTACTGTCACGGACCCAGCTCTGGGGACTCGGGGTCCGTGGGCAGTGGGGACTGTGACTATTGTTGTTGTTGTTGTTATTATTATTATTATTATTATTATTATTATTATTATTATTTGGTGTGTTGTCTGCACTGCCCCTATGCACATCTGTATGTAGGCAGGTATGTGTGTGTGTGTGTTTTGCCTTTCTGCTGTGGCCAAATTACAGGCACCTTCAGCCCTGGGGGCGTGGTCTAACTTGAGGGCTGGCCACACCCGAAGTCCTGGCCGCACACCTGCTCCTCATCTGGGCTCGTCGGGGGAGCTATTTAGATGAGCGATGGAGCTTCCACCGACGCTGGATTATTGCGTTTGACTACACGTCAGTCTTCAAACAAGTCAAGTGTGAGTGTATGCCTGCTGGGATAAGTGTTAACGGCTGCCTCTATTGTTTTCCCCTCAGGAGGAGTGTGGGACGAGAAGGAGCAGTAAGCACGGGGAGTGCAGGGACACTGGGGCAGAGAGCACTACACGGGGACTTTTGGGAAGAAGACACTCCACGGGAGTCTGGGAAACTGGGGATTTATTGTTGTTTACTTCACCACCTTGTAAATAAACACTGTTGCACTGAAGAGTCCGGCGTTTGGGTCCTATTTCCCCATCTCCCCACGGTCTGCCAGCCAGACCGCGACACAGGAAGCTTACATCAAAAGAAACAGATGTTTCAGATAGGATGTATCTACAATAAACCCCCCCCCCCCCAGCACAGAGTGGCTGGAGAGGTGGTCAGGATCAAAGGGATGGCTTTGATCCTACTGCTTAAACTAAGACTGTACAAATTTAAGAAACACAATGGCAACATTCAACAATTAGACTTAACATACATATTTAGGCAGAATTTTGCAAATATCTATTTTTCATCTTTTAGCAGCATAGTGCTTTTTTCCAGTTATTTTTTAAAAGTCAGGTCAACTCTACACTTCATCCTGCAGCATCTGGACTCCCCAGGAACCTACGCCAGGATCCTGTTTGTGGACTTCAGCTCTGCCTTCAACACCATCCTTCCAGACCATCTCCGAGGCAAGCTTTCCCAGATGAATGTGCCTGATCCCACCTGCCGGTGGATCACTGACTTCCTGACGCACAGGAAGCAGCATGTGAGGCTGGGAAAGAATGTCTCGGACTCCCGGACCATCAGCACCGGCTCCCCTCAGGGCTGTGTTCTTTCTCCTCTGCTCTTCTCCCTGTACACCAACTGCTGCACCTCCACCCACCAGTCTGTCAAGCTAATCAAGTTTGCAGATGACACCACCGTTATTGGACTCATCTCGGATGGGGAGGAGTCTGCCTACAGGATGGAGGTTGAACGTCTGGTGTCCTGGTGCAGCCACAACAACCTGGTGCTGAATGTCCAGAAGACAGAGAGTACTGGATGTTTGCAAAGATGATGGTCTGGTTCGGAAAGCCAGAATACAACTAGGAAATAGAAAACTATCAGAAGAGGGTGAAAGGCTCAATAAACCATCCACTCTTGAACGCCCTATACACAAATTAGTGGTCCTAATAGAAAGTAACTAGAATGTTCCAGTGGAACGTCTGTAAATGTGTATGGGATGGTTAAAGTATTAGGATTGTGTCATGGTCCGCGGCCCGGCGTCCGGGGTGCTGTTGGGATGCCCACGCCCACGGGCGTGGCTGCTAACCCCACACCTGCATCCCATCCCAGGCGATCACCAGGTGGACTATTTAATCCTGCCCTACCTGCTGCTCCACGCCAGTCCGTAGTTGCCTCTCAGCGGTAACGTACACCTGCGGGAAAAAAACCCTTATGACAAATTGTCCATTGGAACTGACTCTGTTTTACCCTGTGTACTCAGATCACAACTCGGCGTTTTTGCGAGCCACCTGCCTGTCCACCTGTCCGCCTGAGATTCGGAAGCACTATCAGCCTCGCCGTCTCGACCCTTTTGGAGCCCTCCCCCCTCTGGTTCACTCAGCCCGGCTACCTCCGTAAGACGTATACTCCACCTTCCCTCGTATGCTGCCTTTTTTCCGCACCCCAGTAACCTGTTTCTCTTTTTTTGTTTTGCAGCTTCTCACAGCCCCGCTCTCGGCGTTCCCTGCGCAGTTCACCTCCCCAGTCCCTCGGTTTCTTCTGGTTCCATACGTTGTTTTTTCGGCTACCCTCACGGGACACCTTTAGTTATAATAAATTTGCTTTCTTTATTACCTCCTACCCTGGTGTGTGTGTTCTGCTTCTGGGTCCAGCTTGCGCACGGAACTTCGGTTCATGACAGATTGACTTGCAAGTTTGTCACAATTAAGTACTGTTTGGTTCTGTAAATTCCTAGATTTATTCAAATTATTTACAGATTTCATAAATCATAGTTAAAATAGACAGTTAAAATAAAGTTGGTTATTTCATGTTTCTGTGATAGATTCATGCTCAATTTAGTTCTTTTATTTACAAGATAAGATGATAAAAGTGTAACATTAATTAAAAAACATGTCTAAAATATGTGATTACAAAATATGGGTTTGTTAAATATGTAAAGTGCTGTAAAGTTTGTATGAGGTAAAGTTTGTAATTGTCACATGACCAGAGTTTGGTTGAGATCACAACCATGGCATTGTGGAGCTAGCATGGATACATGGCTACAGATGCATCTACAGCCTCAACGTTAATGTTATTCTGCATGTGGTCCAAGAGGCGCACACAGTATGGTTTCATGTATATTGTTTGTATAATGTTGCATACGTGTTCTACACTGGTAATGAGAGGACGTTTTTGTGATATCCATTATTGTGCATTTTTCTTTTCTGCTTGCACAAGACTGTTTATGGACACTGATATGAGAGACTGATAAGTTCAAAACATTCATGTTGTAAACTTTGTGTTTCTTCAGTTTTCACGGTGTCTGAGGACAATGGGAGGCAGAGCCTTCAGTTTTCAGGCCCCTCTTCTGTGGAACCAGCTTCCAGTTTGGATTCGGGAGACAGACACTATCTCTACTTTCAAGATTAGGCTTAAAACTTTCCTTTTTGCTAAAGCATATAGTTAGGGCTGGACCAGGTGACCCTGAATCCTCCCTTAGTTATGCTGCAATAGACGTAGGCTGCCGGGGATTCCCATGATGCATTGAGTTTTTCCTTTCCAGTCACCTTTCTCACTCACTATGTGTTAACAGACCTCTCTGCATTGAATCATATCTGTTATTAACCTCTGTCTCTCTTCCACAGCATGTCTTTATCCTGTCTTCCTTCTCTCACCCCAACCGGTCGCAGCAGATGGCCGCCCCTCCCTGAGCCTGGTTCTGCCGGAGGTTTCTTCCTGTTAAAAGGGAGTTTTTCCTTCCCACTGTCGCCAAAGTGCTGCTCATAGGGGGTCATATGATTGTTGGGGTTTCCTCTGTATCTATGAAGCGCCTTGAGGCGACTTTTGTTGTGATTTGGCGCTATATAAATAAAATTGAATTGAATTGAAATACCATTGTGAGGCATTTAAAGTCCAACAGCTCCCTCTAGTGGCCATATATAAACATGTCTGAGGATGGTGTTAATGTAAAATGTGTGACTGGGAGAAACAGTTTGCCAGCTCTAAACTCAAGTGGTATTCAGATGGCAGGGAGGATGCCAGACAGACCTTGTATTCCTAAACATATGGTGAGGGTGAGCTGAGAATACCTGGCAGAGGTCCTAGTCTGTGGGATTTTCAACTCCCAACTGCAGCAGAACTTCAGTAGCAATAGGCTTGGGGCATTGAGTCTGATCCATGATCTGGACCATGCTCTGCACCTTCATTGCTGTGGCTGCAAAGTGGTTGGTGAGTGTTGTGGTGCTATCCCCTGAACCGGATGACGGACTCCTACAATGAAGAGAGCCATCGAGCTAAAGAAGGTTTTTGGGCCCTTATTATGCAGTTACATAAATTTCAGTGCACTATTACTCAACTGTAACCACTGTTGCTACAATGATATTACATGAATACTAACTGGTTATTACAGTAATTGACTAGTAATAACCTATTATTAGCATCATTACGTTCTATTTCAACCTTGGTACTATTGCCACTTTATTACAGAGCTGTAATAGAAAGTGCTACTGTTTTTTATTTTTGTTGTTTGAGTTTTTGTTCATAACTGCTTTGATTCATGACATCTGTTTTTTTACTTCTTGAATGTAACATATATTTTAAATCTCTGCTCTCAGCATGTTGTATAGGAATTAGAATTAAATTTTATTTTCAATCATAAGACCAAGTTTATCTGGATCCATAGGCTGTTACTTTGTTACTTTGCCCCTGCAGGTGTGCATTAGTTCCATATATGGAACAAACAATGGAGATAGGAATGTGGTTGCTAAGGTGTTGCTATGGCACTGATGTCACACAGGTGCAGGGTGTGTCGTGTAAAATAGGCTGATACAGGTTAATACAGGTCTGTGGCTGCTTGGTACAGAGGTCGCTTTACCCACAGAGATTTAACTTTTTTATTTTATCTTTAGATTAATGAACAATTGACTTTTGTAAAACCTTTTGAGTGTAATTAAACAGCAGGTTTCTTTTTACCACTGAAAAAACAGACCTCACACCTTTTTTTTTAATCTTTCAATGGATAAACGTTCAATCCTGATGATCAGAGGACTCTTCAAGTGATCCCTGCAAAACAGTAAGTCTTAAAAACACTTTTGTTTCTAAGTAATCTTAGATCTGGGGCGATCGTGGCTCAAGAGTTGGGAGTTTGCCTTGTAATCGGAAGGTTTCCGGTTCGAGCCCCGGCTTGGACAGTTTCGGTCGTTGTGTCCTTGGGCAAGACACTTCACCCGTTGCCTACTGGTGGTGGTCAGAGGGCCCGGTGGCGCCAGTGTTTGGCAGCCTCGCCTCTGTCAGTGCGCCCCAGGGTGGCTGTGGCTACAATGTAGCTTGCCATCACCAGTGTGTGAATGGGTGGATGACTGGATATGTAAAGTGCTTTGGGGTCCTTAGGGACTAGTAAAGTGCTATATAAATACAGGCCATTTACCATTTAATCTGATCTGTGACTTACAACAAGTCTGCAGCAGACAGACGAGCTCTCTGCAGACTATTTGCTGCTGCCTGTCTCTACATGTTTTCTCTGTGTGTGTTTCTGCTGCTTCTTCGTCCTCACTGTAAACAGATGTACTGAGAGACTCCTGCACTGATGTTTCATAGGAAAGTCCAAACAGCCTCACTGGTTCTCCATAAAGAACAAAGATTTGCTCTCTGTGGCTACAACACAACTTAAAGACAATCAAAGGTGGACAAAGTTCTTCAGATCAGCTGTGGTTTTATGGAGGCTACAGCTAAATGCTGCCTCCTCCATGGTACAATATACATTTTTATACAGTGACGCCATTTTGACCTTTGTGTTTTCACCTCTTTTCTCATGATGAACATGTTTCTGATAATCCTCCAGTGAGATTATGATTCTTGTTTTGTGTTTATGGTCTCTTTAAGAGTGAGTTTCTGTGTTTTAGTTTAGTTTATTAGAGTTGGTTCAGTTTTTGTCTTGTCAAGAATCACTTTACTGACTTGTGAATCATGATTCACAAGCCCAACTGACTCATTCACTGACTCACCCCTGTTACTGTTAGCAAACTAATTTCATTAGTAGAAATATATCAAGTTTATAATTAAAATTGTGAGAAAAAAACAACAGCCAGTTTATTAACTAAAACATTTCTGCTCTGGACTGGAAGAAAAAACCCTGAGTAGAAAGCTCACATCAAGACAAGTGTGTTACCGTGGAAGAGACGCTTCTTCATCTGAGATGAAGTCTTATAGTCTGACTGACGCAGTATAACATTCAGGCTACACTTTTTTTGTTTTGCAAAGATAATAAGCAGACTAAAGAAAACAAAAAAAATTAACTCAGTTCCACCACTATTTAAAAAAATACAGGGTCTGACTCACATTTCTCGCATGAGAAAATATATATTTGACACATTTGTGGAAAATACTAATACAATAAAATAAATGTTCCCTTTAGAAATCTTAATTTTCTTGCTCTTTCTTGGTCTATAAAATAGTTATTTTTCTTTTTCAATCACTCGTCTTAGCAGTAGGATTTACAGGTGCTAAATGTGGCAGAATAAGTCGTGATAACACTGGGAAAAAAGAAAAAAGATGATGTCATGTGGGGAATTGCACCTCCCGAAATATTAATATAATAAACCTTGTTTATCACCTGATAATAAAAGCACACAGACTCAATAATGGTGAAATTGTTTGACTTATTTTAAGTTTCAGTAAAATTTTTTGTTTCACACATTTCAGTGTCTGAATATATAATTTGTAATAAAGTGTATTACAAAGTAACAACTATCATCACTGATAACAAATGACTGAAACATTACATCTACCACTATATGAGCATCCTGGTTGTGCTGCATTCCCAAATACGTATACGTAAATATAAGTTCCCACTTTGAACTTAAAGGAAACACTCCCTCAACTTGGATTTTGGACTTGAATGTCAGAGCACCTGCAGCCAACCAGAGTTCACAGTCCAGGATAGGAGTGGTGACATAAACATCAGTAAAACTTGTGATCTCTACTGTGATGCTTGTGTATTTGTGACTCACTAAATGAGACAAACACAGAGCACTGACCAGGAGCAAATGTGTCACAGATCAAACAGAGTGAAGCATCTTACAGATCAGGAAAAAATATAAAATTAACACAAACACTTTAAAATTTCTTAAACTGCAAAGAGCTCGGTAATGAATGAGTACCTGTTCTACTTCAAGACGAGTGTGTAGATTATAAACTGTTGCATTTGCAGGAGTTACTGACAATAACCTTCAGTCAGTAATAAATTTCACTTTAATCAGTCCACAAACTAAAGTGATATTTGTTCCACCTTTGTTAGGCTGCAGGACAGAGTCAGACTTGTAGTGATGTGTCATGAGCAAAATCATCGTCTCTAAGAGCCGATGGTTTGTAGTGAATCAGAAGAGCCGACTCCCCACTTTTTTTTAACAAGGTTTGATGTTTAACTGTCGTCCCACACACAGCATAATTTCTATGCTGAACGCAAATACAGTTATGATCTGTGAACAAAGTCAAGATTGTGTGTTTCGTGGTCTGATGTTTTGTGCTTCATTGGCTCACACTCTTGTGGAGCCGTAGCACGCACATGAAGGAGAGGCGGAAGGTGATTGTAGTTCCTGTTAACAGGGTATTACCGACTATCCCTCTAATTGCCGATCTTACTCAGAGTTTACCTAAATTAGATATTGATATTTTCATATGGGAACTGATACTGCAAACTTTGGTAATGGAAGTACCGTATTTCCCGGACTACAAAGCGCACCTGAATATTAGCCGCACAAGCTAAAATCAGGGGAAAATCCTGTTTTGTACATACATTAGCCGCACCTGACTAAAAGCCGCAGGTGTTTCAATGTTGACTTATCATATGTAAGAGAATATGCACAAAGCGAATTGTCAGGAAAGAGATGGCTGTTTGGAGACACACCCCTTTTATTAATATTTTGAAAAACAAGTTATGGGTACATATTTGCACAACTTTTTAGGTATATGTACAAGTAGCGGTAATTACAAGTACAAAACATGTGCTGTGCTTCATAAACGAGTAACAAATGTAGTACATAACAATAACCTACAGCACACCAGAAAAATAGATTCAGACTACCTTTTCGGCTCAGGTGGATGGATGGATGTTTTCGCACTTTTCCACGCTGTCAGATTCTACCGGTGGAGTTTATTGCCGCACACCATCCACGCCTCCCGATACTGTGTGTCTGATCACATGCCCTTCCGCCAGGCAACGTAGTGCCGTACAACAGCGGAACAAACAAAACAAATCGTCTTACGATATGACAAAAATCATGGACAATCCATAGAAAAGCCGCACCTGACTAAAAGCCGCAGGGTTCAAAGCTTGTGGAAAAAGTAGCGGCTTATAGCCCGACAATTACGGTATTAATATTTCAGGATCACTGTGCACATCACTACCCCTCAGCCCGTGAGTGAGACGGCAAACAGCGGTGAGGAGAGTGCAAATGCGTCACAAAAACACATAAATATGACTGATACCCATAAACGAAGCAGGAATTTTATTTTTCTCAGCGTCAATCTGCATTGAGGACATACTGTTTGGCTGCTGAGTTTGGTTCTGTTTCTGCTTTATTGATTTGTTTACAGTGTTTTGTTTTAATGTTGAATTAAAAGTAAAATGATTAAAATAGTAAACTTAAGTAAGAATGCCTGCTTTTGTAACAGAACAAATTAGGCAATTATAAGGCTTCTCATAAAAAAAAAAACTGAATGCAAAAGTGGTTATCAACTCGCAAAGCATTCATATTTGCCATGTAAAGCTAAAATATGAGGCTACAGAAGATAATAAATTAAGAGCCATTTGGGAGCCAAAAGAACCAGCTCTCTGAAAAGAGCCGAACTTCCCATCACTACAGACTTGAACACACTGACTAAACCTCAGTGTTTAAATGTTTCTACGGTGAAGATTCAGAGCTCAAATGTGCAGCTGCCACAAAAATAAAGTGCAGAAAATATATATGTGAGACCTGTAGGCGGCACTATTTAAATAGGTCATAAGCCTTAGACATGCAGTCAGTTCACCAGCTTTAATGCTATCTTATCTTAAGTGTTCTTAGAACTGCACTCTTGTGGACAGAGATCTCCGATGTTGCTCCTGGGATCCTCTGGA
This sequence comes from Rhamphochromis longiceps, assembly GCF_057381845.1. Taxonomy (NCBI): domain Eukaryota; kingdom Metazoa; phylum Chordata; class Actinopteri; order Cichliformes; family Cichlidae; genus Rhamphochromis; species Rhamphochromis longiceps. The sequence goes on along the minus strand of NC_140559.1, from coordinate 19,770,275 downwards.
ATCACTCACTCTGCAGTATAGGAGTTACTCCTCTGAGCACACCGATCACCACTGGGACCTTCACCCTCCACATCTTATAAAGCTCTTCTCTGGGCCCGTGGTATGTCTCGAGCTTCTTGCGTTCCCTCTTCCTGATGTTGCCCTCACTCATATTAGCTACATCTACCACTACGACTGTCTTCCTCTGTTTGTCAACCACCACTATGTCCAGGTGGTTAGCTATCACCAGTTTGTCTGTCTTTATCTGGAAATCCCCCAGGATTCTCAACCACGGGGTATGTCCCAATTTGACCTTGGGATTTTCAGGCCATACTTAGGACAGATGTTTGTTTATGTGGGAGTTGTGCCAAGTTAAGTTTCCCCGACAGAATATGTTTCCCTTGTGTCGCAAGCACGCACTGGGCTTTCCAGATCACGGACAAACTATCCCATATTCTTAATTATTAGTTTACAAATACTTCTTATAATGAATAACTACTCCTGAAATTTTGGAGATGTTAATTCTTTATACAGTAAAGTTACAGTGGGATACAAATAATATCAGACAAAATGTCCTTGGTTTATTAAAATAATCCCATCCAATAACATGTTAGAATAATAAATAAATCATTTGCTACCCGTAAACTGAACGGTAATGGAACAATACTTTCACTAATGTGAAACATCACTACTTCCGTGTCTAGTTGTTGGAAAGGAGGTGGAGTCAACTGGGTCCGCTCTTATTGGCCAGATCCTGCTCCTGACTCAGGGGAAACAGATTCTGTCGGGGATGCTTACCTTGGCATGACACCGGCCACTTGGTTATGGTGTTCCACGTATGCCATGCCTGCTAGCATCTTACACCCTGCTGTTTATGTTCTCCGATCACACTCCCGCTATGGAGCGCCAGGACTGCCATAATGAATTAATTAAATACACCATTAAATAATTAATTAAATGTGTCAATAATTAATTAATTACATGTGTCATAACTATTTATTTAAATAATTAATTCCAATTTTAATTAATTATTGCCACATTTAATTAATTATTTAATGGTGTATTTAATTAATTCATTATGGCAGTCCTGGCGCTCCATACCCGTCCAGTAGGCAGTGTTCTGAAGGCAGGACTGTGATGCAGTTTTCTGCCTTGCCACTGGAGGGCGCGGCCGTTTTGTGAGTAATGTTTTGACTGGGATGGAAAATGGTGTTCATGAAGGCAGTGTGAATCACAAGTTATGCTCGGGAGCAGTTTATGTGGGTTCAATGAGAGTGTGCGTCCATAAGACTGAACCACACACATACCCACACCCACGCTAAATCTGCCATTAAAGAGCTGAACGATCATCCCCTGACCTCATTATTTTCTGGAGGGTCATAGTGGCACTTGACCTGTGCACATGTTACAGGCCCCACTATGATGGGCGCGTAGCCAGATTACGATCCTGTAAAACAGGAGAGAAAGTGAGCACAGGAGACACGCTGCCGTTCGCCTGGTCAGTCTTGCCAGAATGGAAAACTTACGGCAGCTATGCACCCGACTCAGTTCCCAAAGCACGCTGCTGCCCCCTACTGTCCAAAGTGTTATACACTCTCCTGGCAACAGGGAACTTACATGACATTGTGGCTTTAAATTACACCAATAAACCAGCAAAATAAAACATGCAAAATAATCTCCATATATCACGACACTTAACTCACAATTGTGACCACATTTCTGTGTGGATCACATGCTCCCAAACAAAAAAAAGATGGCTCCAGACATTTCAAGAAAATACACAAAAAGTTCACACTTCTTAACACTTTAACTCGCTCACCTAGAAACAGTTCTTGATCTTCATATTTCAGAGCGAAGGTATTTCGTCAGTGTGTGTATCAATATGGGTTTGTGTATGGTACAACAGTGCAGGGGAATGGTTGGTATGGGATGTAGTGTGGCACAGTGAGGGGTGGCATTCCCCAGACTGGCAGGGCCTGTACTGTACAAAGTCCAGCGGGGTTAAGTGACCCGTGTGCTCGGTAAGATGGCTGGCCCAGGGACTCGTATGTGAGAACCCGAGGGGGTTTCCTGCCCCTGGCGGATCTCCTCACTGTGGCTTCCTGAGGAGTCAGCGGTCGAGCCTCATCACCCTCAGTCATTGTCTCTGGACACTCCTCCGCATCAAGGTGTTCTGGATCAGCAACAGAGCAGTCTGCAATTTGGTTTTCACCTTGTTCTTGTTCAACTTCTCTTTCAGGAGAAGTGCCTCTGGGTTGCTCTGCCATATGACCTCCTGACCGTGGCATGTATATTTGTTTTCCAGGGACATTCTGGGCTCCTTCAATATTTCTCTGGGACTGATGCATTGGTCTCAGATTCTTTGTTTGGCGTTGAGCCTGTGGTGATACTCTGAGCCAGTACTGCACTCTGGGTGCTTCACTGTCTGAGTTTTCAGAGTTGCTGCTTTCGGGCGTCTCCATCCCATCATGTCCCACAGCAGGGTCACTCCTTTTCCTTCGAGCCCCTCTGGATGGCAATGGCCCCCTCTGCAGGTCAGGTAAGTCCACAGGTAGATTATTTACAAGGTGTAGAAGGTTTCTGTGAAGTATGCGGGTTTTAGCACCACCTGCCTCAGAGCATACTTTGTAAATGGGACTGTCACCCACTTGTTCCTTGACGACATACACAGTTTGCTCCCAGTAGGGTCTCAATTTTCCAGGTCCTCCCCTCTCACTCATATTACGGACTAGGACCCTGTCACCAGACTGGAGAGTGACTGTGTTCTGTATGTGACGATCATAATACTTCTTACCCCTTGCACTGGAGTGCTGGCTGTTCTCAGCTGCAATACGGTAAGCCTCCTTCATCCGTGATGCCCACTTTTTGGCATAACTCTGAGGTGTTTCAGATTGATCTCTGGTTAACAGGCCAAAAATTAGGTCTACTGGGAGGTGGGGGTGCCGACCAAACATGAGGTAGTGGGGTGAAAAGCCTGTGGCCTCATGCCTGGTACAGTTGTAGGCATGCACTATCTGGGGTAGGTGCTCCTTCCAGTTGCTCTTCGCCCTCTCCTCCAGCGTCCTTAGCATTTGGAGCAACGTCCTGTTAAATCGCTCGGCTGGGTTGCCCTGTGGATGATATGGTGTCGTCCTCGAGTGAGCAACCCCAGCCAGGCGTCGTAGGGCCATGAACAGGTCATTTTCAAATTCTCTGCCCTGGTCATGGTGTAGCCGCCTTGGAAATCCAAACCTGGGGATGAAGTCATTGAATATCTTCTCCGCCGCCATCCTTCCCGACTTGTTTTTCGTGGGGTAGGCCTGAGCAAACCTGGTGAAGTGGTCGATGACTACTAAGATGTACTCGTAGCCCCCCCTACTGGCTTCTAGGTGCATATAGTCCACAGACACCAGTTCAAGCGGCGCAGAAGTGGAGATTGATCCCATCGGGGCTCTGATCTGTTTGACCGGCTTCTTTTTCTTAATGCAGGGGCATTTCCTGGTCACATACGCTTCAATGTCCCTCTTCATAAAAGGCCAGTAAAAACGGTCCCTTGCCAAGTGAATGACCCTCTCTGCCCCAATATGACCCAGGTCATCATGAAGATGTTTCAGCACTAGGGGGTGGTATTGTGTTGGAAGCACAAGCTGTCTCCGCTGTCCTGCCGTGCGATACAGTAGTTGGTTTTCGATATTGAGCTTTCCCCACTCGTGCATCAACTTCCTCACAGGGCCACTGGCTCTCCTTCTGTCGTCATTCGTTATTACTGTTTTTGTTTCTTTCAGTTTGATCAGTTCGCTGATAACAGGATCCCCCCTTTGTGATGTCACCAGATCACTGTGACAGACTGTAAATGGTGATCCGTTCACCGGTGGCTCCGGGCATGTTAAGCTCAGGGCAGCAACATATGCAACGTCCTCTGTCTTTGCTGACTCACAACCCTCCCAGGCAGCATGGACAGCGTCTCCCGTGAGCTCTTCCGTACACTTTGTGAGATAGGTGTCGATGTCAAGTGGGAACCGGGAGAATGTGTCTGCATCTATGTTCACCTTCCCCGGCCTGTACTTGACATCGAACCGGAAATCTGCCAGCTCACCCACCCAGCGGTGGCCCACCGCATTAAGCTTTGCAGTGCTCAGCACATAGGTGAGGGGATTATTGTCCGTATAGACTGTGAAATGGGGTGCATAAAACAGGTAATCCCTGAATTTCTCACATACCGCCCACTTAAGGGCGAGGAACTCCAGTTTCCCTGAGTGCAGGTTATAATTTTTCTCAGCAGGGGACAGAGTTCTCGAGCCATAAGCGATGACCCTCATTCTTCCACCCTGGCGCTGATACAACACAGCGCCTAGTCCCTCCTTAGAGGCATCTGTGTGGAGTACAAACGGGAGTTCAAAGTCTGGATACGCCAACACGGGTGGGTGCGACAGAGTGTCTATCAGCTGCTCTAATATCCTCTGGTGCTCATCTGTCCACACGATAGGTGTCTTTGATGGCAGCTGGGCCCCCTTTCCCTTCGTGAGCTTTCCACTTGTTACTGCTGGGGCGGTTTTCACATTCAGCAGCTCGTAGATTGGCTTAGCGATGCTAGAGAAGTTTTGGATGTACATTCTGTAATAGCTCAGGAACCCAAGCAGCTTCCTCACCTCACCCACTGTATTGGGTGTTTTCTCTTGCAGCAGCCTGATCGCATCAGTGTCTTTTGGGTCAATCCTGACACCATCAGCTGAGACCAGCCTCCCCACATACCTGACCTCCTGCCGGAACAGCTCACATTTTGTGGGCCGAAGCTTGACACCATGGGCTTTTAGAGACCTCAGGACCTGACGTACTCCCTCGACATGCTCGTCAAAAGATTTTGCGTAGCAGAGGATGTCGTCGAGATAAGGGATGCAGCAGCTATCACGCAGGGAATCTAACATCTCCTCCATGCTGCGTTGAAAAGCGGCTGGGGCATTGGAGAGCCCAAATGGGATCCTCACCCATTCATAGAGACCCCAAGGAGTGATGAATGCTGTCATGTGTCTGGATCCCTCTGCCATGTAGCCCTGGTGATAGGCTTTGCCTTGATCCAGGATGGTGAACCAGCTGTGGCCTCCTAGTGTGTCTATGAGGTCCTGGATGCGAGGCAGTGGGTGGCGGTCTGGTACAGTCTTTTGATTTAAAAGCCTGTAATTGATACATAATCTCAATGTTCCATCTTTTTTTCTGACACACACGACAGGTGCTGCGTACGGTGACTTTGACTTAACTATCCAACCTTTGGCAAGCAGATCTTGGATGTATTCTTTAACCTCTTTGTAGAGGGGTTTGGGCACTGCAGCATAGGTTCGCTGTACTGGGATGTTGTCCTTTAAATTTATGGACATTTGCAGGCTTGGAATACACCCTATGTCTTCGTCATCACAAGCAAAAGCTCCTGACTCCTCGTATAGCATTTGTTTCACCTTTCTCTGTTGCTCATCACTTAGGTGACTAACATCCACTGGCGGGTGCCACAGTGTAGTAGGGGGCAGGTCACTCATGGAGCTTGGTGGCGGGTCAGTGTTGCCCCGGGCTTGACTGTGCTCGCCGCTTGGGCTGCCTGTTCCTATTACTCCATCAATAGCTTCAATGGTGCCTAGGACCGTGGAGCTGGGCAGGACCACCGTCTCGGTAGAGTGGTTGGAAACTGGTACCTTCACGAAGGGTCTCTCATCCTGCTGGATTGCCAATAGCCCTTCACCTATACTCAGTGGCAACAGTGGTGTGTCATCTAGGTTAGGTTCAAACAGCACGAGTGGGCTAGAGTCACTAATGTCTAAAGATACTCCACACCTAATATACGCTACTTGACCAGGATTAATAGTGGCACCTTTCCTGCCCACCTTTACAGTCGCATTCTGTTCTACTTTTGGTTTGGTCTGTATGAAGCTTACAATAGCCTCTGCCTTTGCACTGTTGATCTCTAGGGCACCAGTCAGCAGGTTGACGAGGATGGACATGATTTTGGGTCTGCTCTCGTTACTCTTGATGAGTTCTTGGATGACATTAAAACCAACCAATGGTCTTTCTAAATCTAGTCGACTAACTAGAAAAGGTACTCTAATGGATAGATCTGGATCGTTGTTGCCTTGCAGGTTTACCACCACTTCCATCCACCCATCATATGGCACTGCCTCCCCCGTGACAGTAGTTACACTGAGTTCCTCATCCATTAGTTCACTCAGTGGGCGGATCTCTTTTTCAGGTAGGTACTTGTTCTTCCAGGCGTGGTCTATGATGCTCACATTTGCCCCTGTGTCTAACATGGCAGTCACTGCATAGCCGTTCATGCTGCATTTCAATAGGGATTTTCGGCCAATCAGTGGGGCAACTTTCTCAGGTGGGGGTAGGTGGTTACCCATCTGTAAGCTCATAGACTGGTCCCTCTTTCCTAACTCTAGTACTGTGGCATCATGGGGCTGGGATTTGTCCCTTGGATTGGTCAGGGGTTGCCCCTCAGCCCTGACCGGCACTCGTTTCCCGACTGCATATTCCTTTTCAAGCAGCCAATAGCACGATGGCCTACTTCTCCACACGAAAAGCAGTGGTTACAGCTTGGCCTGCCTTGGGCTACACACTGTGGACACCCATATGATCTTTGTGTCTTTCTGTCCGATTTGGTCTTGTCAGAGGCACTCTGTTGGACAATTTGATGGGCAGCCCCGGGCACCAGGGCTGGAGCAGTGAGCTTTCTCAGTGTCTCCATGGCCTCCGTTAGAGCCTCGACCTGAGCACTCAGTCTCTGAATTACATTGTCTTTACCTTTGACTCTAGTCTCGCCCACAACGCCGGTCATTCCCTCTGGCTCTGCAACTGTGCTGTGGGCTTGTGTGAACTTCCGGCTGGCACTACGCCCCAGTCGTCGTTTTCTCTCGTTGTCCTCCATCGTGGTCTGGATAACCTGTCTTAAGAGAGCTTCATCAGAAACAGTGGGGTTAGCCAGGAGCGGCTTCAGGTCCCGCCTGAGGTCCTCGTGCCTTTCTCCCATGCCTTGATAAACTGCGTTCAGGAACACGCCCTGGAGTGTGGAGGCATCATACTTTATGACTGAACTTGCCTGCTTGGATGTGAACGTTATTCTCTGTTTCAGTCCGATCATGCGATACAGGAATTGCTGTGGAGATTCGTTCTCGTGTTGTTTAGCACACATCAGTTCCTGAAAGAGCTCGGTGCTGGTTTTCTCTCTCAAATGGGACTGTAGGAAACTTTTCAGTTCTGTAACTGTCAGGTCTTCCTTGTTCACAAGCATGTCTTTAAAGTTTCCACCCTTGATTACGCGTAGGACTCCTCTAATTATGTCGTCATCTGTGTGTTGTTCCCTGCGACCGTCATCAATCTGTTTGCAGATACTGTTAAAACTAATGTCCGATGCAGTATCAGTTATTTGCCCACCATGTATTTTGAATTCCTTCCTCTGTAACAGGGGCAGGTCGCGAAGGGCAATCACACTCTCGTGGGCTGGGGCAGGCAGTGCTCCTGCAGCCATGTGGTGTTGCTGGGGAATCAGTGGATGTCTGATGTCAGTTGGTGGTGAGTTAGTGGCACGAGGCCCGCTGATGTGACCGCAGCTACCCGTCCTACACTGTGGTCCCTCTGGGTCAGGTGCGTTGATGCTGTGTCTGTGAGATTTGTTCTGCCCCTCCCCTGAATCTGTGAGCAGTTGGTGTATGTCAAAGTTGGGGGTTGCCACTTCGGGAGCGTAGCCACCCATGGGAGATATATGTTTGCCATTAATGTTATCACTGGCTGGTGGCATCACAGGCGTCCCTTCACCACTAGCCAGATCTTTGGGGGGTGGTCTACCCTTATCCCGGTTAGTAATAACCAAGTCAATAGTGTCTTGTAAACATAACAACATGACCAAGCCCTCATCCTCTAGCTGTAGGAGTGTGGAGCTGTTCATATAAGCAGTGATGTACTCAATACAACCTTCCTCATCGTCCTTGTTTAGCCTTTCTGAGTCCAGTTCAGCCACCGGGTCAAGGTGAGTTGCAATGTCGTATGCTTCATCAGCCGTTAGCTGGTAGAGTTTCTTTTTGATGGACCAGCTGAGTCTTCTCCTCTCGTCGCCTGACATGACTTTTGTTGCAGCCTGGTGGCGTTACCGGTCCCACCCTCTTTAGCAACACTGTCACTTTGGGTCCAATGATCACTGGATCAGCCGGACGTGCTCCTCAGACGCCGCCGATCCCGGACGAGCCCCCAGAAATCTGTTTCAGGCCCCACTATGATGGGCGCGTAGCCAGATTACGATCCTGTAAAACAGGAGAGAAAGTGAGCACAGGAGACACGCTGCCGTTCGCCTGGTCAGTCTTGCCAGAATGGAAAACTTACGGCAGCTATGCACCCGACTCAGTTCCCAAAGCACGCTGCTGCCCCCTACTGTCCAAAGTGTTATACACTCTCCTGGCAACAGGGAACTTACATGACATTGTGGCTTTAAATTACACCAATAAACCAGCAAAATAAAACATGCAAAATAATCTCCATATATCACGACACTTAACTCACAATTGTGACCACATTTCTGTGTGGATCACACACACCCTGCGATCACCATCGTAGAACTGAACCTCATATCAGAAATCATCATAACAGGCAGCAATGTACAAGACAAAGACAACGTAGATGACGAAGAAAAAAAGAAGGTCAATATGCATCACAACAGCTATTGCGGAAGTGCTTTTATCAAACTTGATTTCCCGTTACCTGTGATGGCTGCTGAAATATATCTACCATTTTACTGGACTTTGCTGGTTCTAATTGTGCAGGTTAGATTTAGTTGTTATAAAGTCAAACATGTTTTAAATGTGCTACTTTTCATCCTGTTTGTAACAGAGGAAAGTATCGGTTGGTTTAAGACTGACTCAGTTACTGGCATCCCCGGCGGCATCTTCAGATCCCACAACTTACAGCAGGTTTTTCAATAATGGGTTAAAGAGCGATGTTAAACGTAACTTGTAATAATAACCCCAAAACTTGTGTGATGACAGCATGAGCCTTGAGATTCCTTGAGTTTCTTGGCCCAAACAAATCTCTTTTCCTTGTTGCTTTTCCTTAGTCGTAGTTTCTTAGCAGCTATTTAAACATAAAGGCCTTATTCACCAGTCTTCTCTGAAGAAGTGACGTAGAGATGTGTCTGCTACTGGAGCTCTATGTGACATTTATCTGGGCTCTGATCTGAGGTGCTGTTAACTTGTGATTTTTGAGGCTGGTGGCTCAGATGAATTTATCCTCAGCAGCAGAGGTGACTCTTGGTCTTCCTTTCCTGGTGCCGTCCTCATGTGAGCCAGTTTCATCATAGCACTTGATGGTTTTTGTAACTGCACTTGGGGAAACATTCAAACTTTTAGCAATTTTCCAGACTGACTGACCTTCAGTTCTTAAAGTAATGATGGACGTGACTACAGGTGACTACATCATTAAGCTCGCTGACTGAGAGAAGGCCAATGGTTTATGGTGCTGTCAGTAAAGCAAAATAATAATAATAATAATAATAAACTTTATTTATAAAGCACACTAAAAAACCAAGGGTATACCAAGATGCTTGACAAAAATAAAATAGGAAAAGGGAGATGGGAAGGAAAAGAGAAAGGACCTGGCACGTATCAATTATAAAAACCTTGACAATCATACAGTGGGGCAAAAAAGTATTTAGTCAGCCACCGATTGTGCAAGTTCCCCCACCTAAAATGATGACAGAGGTCAGTAATTTGCACCAGAGGTACACTTCAACTGTGAGAGACAGAATGTGAAAAAAAAATCCATGAATCCACATGGTAGGATTTATAAAGAATTTATTTGTAAATCAGGGTGGAAAATAAGTATTTGGTCAATAACAAAAATACAACTCAATACTTTGTAACATAACCTTTGTTGGCAATAACAGAGGTCAAACGTTTACTATAGGTCTTTACCAGGTTTGCACACACAGTAGCTGGTATTTTGGCCCATTCCTCCATGCAGATCTTCTCGAGAGCAGTGATGTTTTGGGGCTGTCGCCGAGCAACACGGACTTTCAACTCCCGCCACAGATTTTCTATGGGGTTGAGGTCTGGAGACTGGCTAGGCCACTCCAGGACTTTCAAATGCTTCTTACGGAGCCACTCCTTTGTTGCCCGGGCGGTGTGTTTTGGATCATTGTCATGTTGGAAGACCCAGCCTCGTTTCATCTTCAAAGTTCTCACTGATGGAAGGAGGTTTTGGCTCAAAATCTCACGATACATGGCCCCATTCATTCTGTCCTTAACACGGATCAGTCGTCCTGTCCCCTTGGCAGAAAAACAGCCCCATAGCATGATGTTTCCACCCCCATGCTTCACAGTAGGTATGGTGTTCTTGGGATGCAACTCAGTATTCTTCTTCCTCCAAACACGACGAGTTGAGTTTATACCAAAAAGTTCTACTTTGGTTTCATCTGACCACATGACATTCTCCCAATCCTCTGCTGTATCATCCATGTGCTCTCTGGCAAACTTCAGACGGGCCTGGACATGCACTGGCTTCAGCAGCGGAACACGTCTGGCACTGCGGGATTTGATTCCCTGCCGTTGTAGTGTGTTACTGATGGTGACCTTTGTTACTTTGGTGCCAGCTCTCTGCAGGTCATTCACCAGGTCCCCCCGTGTGGTTCTGGGATCTTTGCTCACCGTTCTCATGATCATTTTGACCCCACGGGATGAGATCTTGCGTGGAGCCCCAGATCGAGGGAGATTATCAGTGGTCTTGTATGTCTTCCATTTTCTGATGATTGCTCCCACAGTTGATTTTTTCACACCAAGCTGCTTGCCTATTGTATATTCACTCTTCCCAGTCTGGTGCAGGTCTACAATACTTTTCCTGGTGTCCTTCGAAAGCTCTTTGGTCTTGGCCATGGCGGAGTTTGGAGTCTGACTGTTTGAGGCTGTGGACAGGTGTCTTTTATACAGATGATGAGTTCAAACAGGTGCCATTCATACAGGTAATGAGTGGGGGACAGAAAAGCTTCTTACAGAAGACGTTACAGGTCTGTGAGAGCCAGAGATTTTCCTTGTTTGAGGTGACCAAATACTTATTTTCCACCCTAATTTACGAATAAATTCTTTACAAATCCTACCATGTGAATTCATGGATTTTTTTTTCACATTCTGTCTCTCACAGTTGAAGTGTACCTCTGGTGCAAATTACTGACCTCTGTCATCATTTTAAGTGGGGGAACTTGCACAATCGGTGGCTGACTAAATACTTTTTTGCCCCACTGTAAGATATAAAAGTAGTTCACAAGCATAAAAAATGTACCAGCGCACACCAAGTGTTAACTAGGTGGAAAGGCAAGATTAAACAAATAAGTCTTAAGCCGTGATTTAAACAGTGGCATAGAGTCAGACACCCGGATAGCGTCAGGAAGGTTGTTCCATAAGACCGGGGCAGCTACAGCAAACGCGCGGTCACCACGAGACTTCAGCCGAGAACGAGGTTGCTCCAGAAGAATTTGGGTAGCACATCTAAGTGCTCTGACAGGAGTGTGTAACCTGAGAAGCTCATTGAGGTAGCTCGGCGCCAAGTTATTAATGGTTTTGTAGGTGAAAAGTAATATTTTAAATTGAATACGGTATTTAATTGGAAGCCAGTGCAAGCCAGCAAGAACAGGAGTGATGGAAGAAAACTTCCTGCTTCCTGTCAAAAGGTGTGCCGCCGCATTCTGGACAATCTGAAATCTAACGGGAAGGGTGGAGGAAAGGCCAATGTAAAGAGAGTTGCAGTAGTCAAACCTGGAAGTCACGAATGCGTGAATGAGTTTTTCCAGATCAATGTGCGGAATATAGCGCTTAGCCTTAGAAATGAGGCGCAGCTGATTAAAACTAGACCTCGCAACAGCAGACACTTGCTTGTCAAATTTAAGCGAGCTATCCAGTAGTATGCCCAAATTACTGGCATAGTCAGAGGGAGAGCTAGCAAAAGGCATCAGAGCAGCACACAGTTGGTCGCGGGGGATTTTACTATCAAACACCACGATCTCCATTTTCTTTTCGTTCAGGACAAGAGAATTACTCTTGAACCAGCCTTTAACCTCACGCATGCATTCACGAAAATAGTGACAAGACATAGCAAGATTGTCGGTAATCTCAAAATAAATCTATGTATCTGCATAGCAATGAAAGGCAATATTATACTTCTCAAAAATTGCTCCAAGAGGGAGCAGATATAGTGAAAAAGAGAATAGGGCCTAATACAGATCCTTGAGGCACACCACAGTGTACAGGTACCAAGGAAGATGAGAAGTTGCCCAAATTAACCGAAAAAGACCTGTCAGCAAGATAAGATTTAAACTAGTTGAGGGCAGTGCCTCTTATACCCACAGTATGCTCAAGTCTTAGTAGAAGAATGTTATGATCAACCATATCAAAAGCAGAGGAAAGGTCCAATAAAACCAGGACCACAGAGCGTCCAGAGTCAGTGCTTACAAATAGGTCATTGAGAACTCTAAGCAAGGCCGTTTCAGTGCTGTGCCGTGGCTTAAAGGCAGACTGAAATTTCTCTGCAAAGCAAAGCAAAAGGTGGCTACTTAGTGTAATCTAAAATATAAAACATATTTAGAGTTCTTATTCTCTCTTATTCTTTGCCACATAATTCCATATCTCTTGCTTCATATATTTGATGTCTGTTTGTATTAGGTAAGTAGTAAAGATAAAGAAAATATAATAAATGAAAAGGTGTGTCAAACCTCTTGGTAGGACTGGTAGTTTTGTTTTTCAGTTGTTTTTATATAATTTTGTTTCGTTTTGGGGTTTTTTACCGTACAAATTTTCCTCCTGCTATTCTCCAGTCACTCCAGTAGGTAACGCTAAAGTACCATTGGTACTGTAAGCTGATTGGCCAACAACCATTCACATCACAAAGAAGAAGACAAATTAGACGAAGAAGAAATGGAGTAGCTGGAGGAGCAGATCTCAGTCGGAATTTTCAGTTTGATCACGTCCTCAGTCTGTATTTCAAACGGGGAAAGTCAGAGCAGCTTCATGAAGCTCAAGTTACAATCCAAGATGGAGGCGGGGAATGTACCTGTAATAAAACTAAATCTTTTGAATCTGTTCCCCACTGTGGTGTATTTTAGACTTGCTAAATAATCCGTGCACAGACCACTGACCAAACTCTAATATGAACAACCTGCAGTCATGGTTTTACCTGCAACAAGTCTAGCATTGCACCGCTCTGCTACTCATCAATGAATGGCTCT